>NC_053493.1:130582753-130715253 GCF_905171775.1 Rana temporaria
CTTGGACCCCAAACTTGGCTTGGTCTGTTCAGGACATATGGGGCTACAATGTGGCGAAGAAAGTAAGTCGCTATCAGTTATGGTTCGGGAGAACTGGCCATCCAAAATTTGGTGTTTTGGGACTTCTGCCTGAAATTGGTGTAAATTGGTTTTTGGGCTATAACTTTTGAACGGAAGGTGCTAGAGCCTTCAAACTTGGGGAGCATCTTCCTGAATAGCAACCGGAGCATATAATTTTTTTTATGTTTTTTGGACTTTGTACCAGGATTCTACCGATTTACCGGTCACACTAGGTACCCTCTGGCCTTTGGTGCTAGGACCTCCAAACTACCCACATTTGTAGAGGAGACTCTCGGCTACATGTCTACCAAAGGTGGGGTCACTGGCACCTAAGGCTGGCCGGTACCTTGCCTCCAAAGATGGACCGTTTAACATGGGAGTCTATGGGGAAACAGGGTTAGTTTGAGACGCGATATCTCCACAACTATTGGACCCTTGGACCCCAAACTTGGCTTGGTCTGTTCAGGACATATGGAGCTACAATGTGGCGAAGAAAGTAAGTCGCTATCGGTTATTGTTCGGGAGAAAGGGCCATCCAAAATTTGGTGTTTTGGGACTTCTGCCTGAAACTGGTGTAAATTGGTTTTTGGGCTATAACTTTTGAACGGAAGGTGCTAGAGCCTTCAAACTTGGGGAGCATCTTCCTGAATAGCAACCGGAGCATATCATTTTTTTTAATGTTTTTTGGACTTTTTACCAGGATTTTACCGATTTACCGGTCACACTAGGTACCCTCTGGCCTTTGGTGCTAGGACCTCCAAACTACCCACATTTGTAGAGTAGACTCTCGGCTACATGTCTACCAAAGGTGGGGTCACTGGCACCTAAGGCTGGCCGGTACCTTGCCTCCAAAGATGGACCGTTTAACATGGGAGTCTATGGGGAAACAGGGTTAGCTTGAGACGCGATATCTCCACGGCTATTGGACCCTTGGACCCCAAACTTGGCTTGGTCTGTTCAGGACATATGGGGCTACAATGTATCGAAGAAAGTAAGTCGCTATCAGTTATGGTTCGGGAGAACTGGCCATCCAAAATTTGGTGTTTTGGGACTTCTGCCTGAAATTGGTGTAAATAGTTTTTTGGGCTATAACTTTTGAACGGAAGGTGCTAGAGCCTTCAAACTTGGGGAGCATCTTCCTGAATAGCAACCGGAGCATATACATTTTTTTATGTTTTTTGGACTTTTTACCAGGATTTTACTGATTTACCGGTCACACTAGGTACCCTCTGGCCTTTGGTGCTAGGACCTCCAAACTACCCACATTTGTTGAGGAGACTCTCGGCTACATGTCTACCAAAGGTGGGGTCACTGGCACCTAAGGCTGGCCGGTACCTTGCCTCCAAAGATGGACCGTTTAACATGGGAGTCTATGGGGAAACAGGGTTAGCTTGAGACGCGATATCTCCACAACTATTTGACCCTTGGACCCCAAACTTGGCTTGGTCTGTTCAGGACATATGGGGCTACAATGTGGCGAAGAAAGTAAGTCGCTATCGGTTATTGTTCGGGAGAACTGGCCATCCAAAATTTGGTGTTTTGGGACTTCAGCCTGAAATGGGTGTAAATTGTTTTTTGGGCTATAACTTTTGAACGGAAGGTGCTAGAGGATTCAAACTTGGGGAGCATCTTCCTGAATAGCAACCGGAGCATATCATTTTTTTAAATGTTTTTTGGACTTTTTACCAGGATTTTACCGATTTACCGGTCACACTAGGTACCCTCTGGCCTTTGGTGCTAGGACCTCCAAACTACCCACATTTGTAGAGGAGACTCTCGGCTACATGTCTACCAAAGGTGGGGTCACTGGCACCTAAGGCTGGCCGGTACCTTGCCTCCAAAAATGGACCATTTAACATGGGAGTCTATGGGGAAACAGGGTTAGCTTGAGACGCGATATCTCCACAACTATTTGACCCTTGGACCCCAAACTTGGCTTGGTCTGTTCAGGACATATGGAGCTACAATGTGGCGAAGAAAGTAAGTCGCTATCGGTTATTGTTCGGGAGAAAGGGCCATCCAAAATTTGGTGTTTTGGGACTTCTGCCTGAAATTGGTGTAAATTGGTTTTTGGGCTATAACTTTTGAACGGAAGGTGCTAGAGCCTTCAAACTTGGGGAGCATCTTCCTGAATAGCAACCGGAGCATATCATTTTTTTTAATGTTTTTTGGACTTTTTACCAGGATTTTACCGATTTACCGGTCACACTAGGTACCCTCTGGCCTTTGGTGCTAGGACCTCCAAACTACCCACATTTGTAGAGGAGACTCTCGGCTACATGTCTACCAAAGGTGGGGTCACTGGCACCTAAGGCTGGCCGGTACCTTGCCTCCAAAAATGGACCATTTAACATGGGAGTCTATGGGGAAACAGGGTTAGCTTGAGACGCGATATCTCCACAACTATTTGACCCTTGGACCCCAAACTTGGCTTGGTCTGTTCAGGACATATGGGGCTACAATGTGGCGAAGAAAGTAAGTCGCTATCGGTTATTGTTCGGGAGAACTGGCCATCCAAAATTTGGTGTTTTGGGACTTCAGCCTGAAATTGGTGTAAATTGTTTTTTGGGCTATAACTTTTGAACGGAAGGTGCTAGAGGATTCAAACTTGGGGAGCATCTTCCTGAATAGCAACCGGAGCATAGCAAAAATTTGATGTTTTTGGGACCTTTTACCAGGAATTTACCGATTTACAGGTCACACTAGGTACCCTCTGGCCTTTGGTGCTAGGACCTCCAAACTACCCACATTTGTAGAGGAGACTCTCGGCTACATGTCTACCAAAGGTGGGGTCACTGGCACCTAAGGCTGGCCGGTACCTTGCCTCCAAAGATGGACCGTTTAACATGGGAGTCTATGGGGAAACAGGGTTAGCTTGAGACGCGATATCTCCACAACTATTTGACCCTTGGACCCCAAACTTGGCTTGGTCTGTTCAGGACATATGGGGCTACAATGTGGCGAAGAAAGTAAGTCGCTATCGGTTATTGTTCGGGAGAACTGGCCATCCAAAATTTGGTGTTTTGGGACTTCTGCCTGAAATTGGTGTAAATTGTTTTTTGGGCTATAACTTTTGAACGGAAGGTGCTAGAGCCTTCAAACTTGGGGAGCATCTTCCTGAATAGCAACCGGAGCATATATTTTTTTTATGTTTTTTGGACTTTTTACCAGGAATTTACCGATTTACCGGTCACACTAGGTACCCTCTGGCCTTTGGTGCTAGGACCTCCAAACTACCCACATTTGTAGAGGAGACTCTCGGCTACATGTCTACCAAAGGTGGGGTCACTGGCACCTAAGGCTGGCCGGTACCTTGCATCCAAAGATGGACCGTTTAACATGGGAGTCTATGGGGAAACAGGGTTAGCTTGAGACGCGATATCTCCACGGCTATTGGACCCTTGGACCCCAAACTTGGCTTGGTCTGTTCAGGACATATGGGGCTACAATGTGGCGAAGAAAGTAAGTCGCTATCAGTTATGGTTCGGGAGAACTGGCCATCCAAAATTTGGTGTTTTGGGACTTCTGCCTGAAATTGGTGTAAATTGGTTTTTGGGCTATAACTTTTGAACGGAAGGTGCTAGAGCCTTCAAACTTGGGGAGCATCTTCCTGAATAGCAACCGGAGCATATAATTTTTTTTATGTTTTTTGGACTTTGTACCAGGATTCTACCGATTTACCGGTCACACTAGGTACCCTCTGGCCTTTGGTGCTAGGACCTCCAAACTACCCACATTTGTAGAGGAGACTCTCGGCTACATGTCTACCAAAGGTGGGGTCACTGGCACCTAAGGCTGGCCGGTACCTTGCCTCCAAAGATGGACCGTTTAACATGGGAGTCTATGGGGAAACAGGGTTAGTTTGAGACGTGATATCTCCACAACTATTGGACCCTTGGACCCCAAACTTGGCTTGGTCTGTTCAGGACATATGGAGCTACAATGTGGCGAAGAAAGTAAGTC
Source organism: Rana temporaria (assembly GCF_905171775.1). Classification (NCBI taxonomy): domain Eukaryota; kingdom Metazoa; phylum Chordata; class Amphibia; order Anura; family Ranidae; genus Rana; species Rana temporaria. The sequence continues at coordinate 130,586,777 of NC_053493.1, forward strand.
GCTATCGGTTATTGTTCGGGAGAAAGGGCCATCCAAAATTTGGTGTTTTGGGACTTCTGCCTGAAATTGGTGTAAATTGGTTTTTGGGCTATAACTTTTGAACGGAAGGTGCTAGAGCCTTCAAACTTGGGGAGCATCTTCCTGAATAGCAACCGGAGCATATCATTTTTTTTAATGTTTTTTGGACTTTTTACCAGGATTTTACCGATTTACCGGTCACACTAGGTACCCTCTGGCCTTTGGTGCTAGGACCTCCAAACTACCCACATTTGTAGAGGAGACTCTCGGCTACATGTCTACCAAAGGTGGGGTCACTGGCACCTAAGGCTGGCCGGTACCTTGCCTCCAAAGATGGACCGTTTAACATGGGAGTCTATGGGGAAACAGGGTTAGCTTGAGACGCGATATCTCCACGGCTACTGGACCCTTGGACCCCAAACTTGGCTTGGTCTGTTCAGGACATATGGGGCTACAATGTATCGAAGAAAGTAAGTCGCTATCAGTTATGGTTCGGGAGAACTGGCCATCCAAAATTTGGTGTTTTGGGACTTCTGCCTGAAATTGGTGTAAATAGTTTTTTGGGCTATAACTTTTGAACGGAAGGTGCTAGAGACTTCAAACTTGGGGAGCATCTTCCTGAATAGCAACCGGAGCATATACATTTTTTTATGTTTTTTGGACTTTTTACCAGGATTTTACTGATTTACCGGTCACACTAGGTACCCTCTGGCCTTTGGTGCTAGGACCTCCAAACTACCCACATTTGTTGAGGAGACTCTCGGCTACATGTCTACCAAAGGTGGGGTCACTGGCACCTAAGGCTGGCCGGTACCTTGCCTCCAAAAATGGACCATTTAACATGGGAGTCTATGGGGAAACAGGGTTAGCTTGAGACGCGATATCTCCACAACTATTGGACCCTTGGACCCCAAACTTGGCTTGGTCTGTTCAGGACATATGGGGCTACAATGTGGCGAAGAAAGTAAGTCGCTATCGGTTATTGTTCGGGAGAACTGGCCATCCAAAATTTGGTGTTTTGGGACTTCAGCCTGAAATTGGTGTAAATTGTTTTTTGGGCTATAACTTTTGAACGGAAGGTGCTAGAGGATTCAAACTTGGGGAGCATCTTCCTGAATAGCAACCGGAGCATAGCAAAAATTTGATGTTTTTGGGACCTTTTACCAGGAATTTACCGATTTACAGGTCACACTAGGTACCCTCTGGCCTTTGGTGCTAGGACCTCCAAACTACCCACATTTGTAGAGGAGACTCTCGGCTACATGTCTACCAAAGGTGGGGTCACTGGCACCTAAGGCTGGCCGGTACCTTGCCTCCAAAGATGGACCGTTTAACATGGGAGTCTATGGGGAAACAGGGTTAGCTTGAGACGCGATATCTCCACAACTATTTGACCCTTGGACCCCAAACTTGGCTTGGTCTGTTCAGGACATATGGGGCTACAATGTGGCGAAGAAAGTAAGTCGCTATCGGTTATTGTTCGGGAGAACTGGCCATCCAAAATTTGGTGTTTTGGGACTTCTGCCTGAAATTGGTGTAAATTGTTTTTTGGGCTATAACTTTTGAACGGAAGGTGCTAGAGCCTTCAAACTTGGGGAGCATCTTCCTGAATAGCAACCGGAGCATATATTTTTTTTATGTTTTTTGGACTTTTTACCAGGAATTTACCGATTTACCGGTCACACTAGGTACCCTCTGGCCTTTGGTGCTAGGACCTCCAAACTACCCACATTTGTAGAGGAGACTCTCGGCTACATGTCTACCAAAGGTGGGGTCACTGGCACCTAAGGCTGGCCGGTACCTTGCATCCAAAGATGGACCGTTTAACATGGGAGTCTATGGGGAAACAGGGTTAGCTTGAGACGCGATATCTCCACGGCTATTGGACCCTTGGACCCCAAACTTGGCTTGGTCTGTTCAGGACATATGGGGCTACAATGTGGCGAAGAAAGTAAGTCGCTATCAGTTATGGTTCGGGAGAACTGGCCATCCAAAATTTGGTGTTTTGGGACTTCTGCCTGAAATTGGTGTAAATTGTTTTTTGGGCTATAACTTTTGAACGGAAGGTGCTAGAGCCTTCAAACTTGGGGAGCATCTTCCTGAATAGCAACCGGAGCATATAATTTTTTTTATGTTTTTTGGACTTTGTACCAGGATTCTACCGATTTACCGGTCACACTAGGTACCCTCTGGCCTTTGGTGCTAGGACCTCCAAACTACCCACATTTGTAGAGGAGACTCTCGGCTACATGTCTACCAAAGGTGGGGTCACTGGCACCTAAGGCTGGCCGGTACCTTGCCTCCAAAGATGGACCGTTTAACATGGGAGTCTATGGGGAAACAGGGTTAGCTTGAGACGCGATATCTCCACGGCTATTGGACCCTTGGACCCCAAACTTGGCTTGGTCTGTTCAGGACATATGGGGCTACAATGTGGCGAAGAAAGTAAGTCACTATCAGTTATGGTTCGGGAGAACTGGCCATCCAAAATTTGGTGTTTTGGGACTTCTGCCTGAAATTGGTGTAAATTGGTTTTTGGGCTATAACTTTTGAACGGAAGGTGCTAGAGCCTTCAAACTTGGGGAGCATCTTCCTGAATAGCAACCGGAGCATATTTTTTTTTTATGTTTTTTGGACTTTTTACCAGGATTTTACCGATTTACCGGTCACACTAGGTACCCTCTGGCCTTTGGTGCTAGGACCTCCAAACTACCCACATTTGTAGAGGAGACTCTCGGCTACATGTCTACCAAAGGTGGGGTCACTGGCACCTAAGGCTGGCCGGTACCTTGCCTCCAAAGATGGACCGTTTAACATGGGAGTCTATGGGGAAACAGGGTTAGCTTGAGACGCGATATCTCCACGGCTATTGGACCCTTGGACCCCAAACTTGGCTTGGTCTGTTCAGGACATATGGGGCTACAATGTGGCGAAGAAAGTAAGCCGCTATCAGTTATGGTTCGGGAGAACTGGCCATCCAAAATTTGGTGTTTTGGGACTTCTGCCTGAAATTGGTGTAAATTGGTTTTTGGGCTATAACTTTTGAACGGAAGGTGCTAGAGCCTTCAAACTTGGGGAGCATCTTCCTGAATAGCAACCGGAGCATAGCAAAAATTTGATGTTTTTGGGACCTTTTACCAGGAATTTACCGATTTACAGGTCACACTAGGTACCCTCTGGCCTTTGGTGCTAGGACGTCCAAACTACCCACATTTGTAGAGGAGACTCTCGGCTACATGTCTACCAAAGGTGGGGTCACTGGCACCTAAGGCTGGCCGGTACCTTGCCTCCAAAGATGGACCGTTTAACATGGGAGTCTATGGGGAAACAGGGTTAGCTTGAGACGCGATATCTCCACGGCTATTGTACACTTGGACCCCAAACTTGGCTTGGTCTGTTCAGGACATATGGGGCTACAATGTGGCGAAGAAAGTAAGTCGCTATCGGTTATTGTTCGGGAGAACTGGCCATCCAAAATTTGGTGTTTTGGGACTTCTGCCTGAAATTGGTGTAAATTGGTTTTTTGGGCTATAACTTTTGAATGGAAGGTGCTAGAGCCTTCAAACTTGGGGAGCATCTTCCTGAATAGCAACCGGAGCATATATTTTTTTATGTTTTTTGGACTTTTTACCAGGAATTTACCGATTTACCGGTCACACTAGGTACCCTCTGGCCTTTGGTGCTAGGACCTCCAAACTACCCACATTTGTAGAGGAGACTCTCGGCTACATGTCTACCAAAGGTGGGGTCACTGGCACCTAAGGCTGGCCGGTACCTTGCATCCAAAGATGGACCGTTTAACATGGGAGTCTATGGGGAAACAGGGTTAGCTTGAGACGCGATATCTCCACGGCTATTGGACCCTTGGACCCCAAACTTGGCTTGGTCTGTTCAGGACATATGGGGCTACAATGTGGCGAAGAAAGTAAGTCGCTATCAGTTATGGTTCGGGAGAACTGGCCATCCAAAATTTGGTGTTTTGGGACTTCTGCCTGAAATTGGTGTAAATTGGTTTTTGGGCTATAACTTTTGAACGGAAGGTGCTAGAGCCTTCAAACTTGGGGAGCATCTTCCTGAATAGCAACCGGAGCATATAATTTTTTTTATGTTTTTTGGACTTTTTACCAGGAATTTACCGATTTACCGGTCACACTAGGTACCCTCTGGCCTTTGGTGCTAGGACCTCCAAACTACCCACATTTGTAGAGGAGACTCTCGGCTACATGTCTACCAAAGGTGGGGTCACTGGCACCTAAGGCTGGCCGGTACCTTGCCTCCAAAGATGGACCGTTTAACATGGGAGTCTATGGGGAAACAGGGTTAGCTTGAGACGCGATATCTCCACGGCTATTGGACCCTTGGACCCCAAACTTGGGTTGGTCTGTTCAGGACATATGGGGCTACAATGTGGCGAAGAAAGTAAGTCGCTATCGGTTATTGTTCGGGAGAACTGGCCATCCAAAATTTGGTGTTTTGGGCCTTCTGCCTGAAATTGGTGTAAATTGGTTTTTGGTCTATAACTTTTGAACGGAAGGTGCTAGAGCCTTCAAACTTGGGGAGCATCTTCCTGAATAGCAACCGGAGCATATATTTTTTTTATGTTTTTTGGACTTTTTACCAGGATTTTACCGATTTACCGGTCACACTAGGTACCCTCTGGCCTTTGGTGCTAGGACCTCCAAACTACCCACATTTGTAGAGGAGACTCTCGGCTACATGTCTACCAAAGGTGGGGTCACTGGCACCTAAGGCTGGCCGGTACCTTGCATCCAAAGATGGACCGTTTAACATGGGAGTCTATGGGGAAACAGGGTTAGCTTGAGACGCGATATCTCCACGGCTATTGGACCCTTGGACCCCAAACTTGGCTTGGTCTGTTCAGGACATATGGAGCTACAATGTGGCGAAGAAAGTAAGTCGCTATCGGTTATTGTTCGGGAGAAAGGGCCATCCAAAATTTGGTGTTTTGGGACTTCTGCCTGCAATTGGTGTAAATAGGTTTTTGGGCTATAACTTTTGAACGGAAGGTGCTAGAGCCTTCAAACTTGGGGAGCATCTTCCTGAATAGCAACCGGAGCATATCATTTTTTTTAATGTTTTTTGGACTTTTTACCAGGATTTTACCGATTTACCGGTCACACTAGGTACCCTCTGGCCTTTGGTGCTAGGACCTCCAAACTACCCACATTTGTAGAGGAGACTCTCGGCTACATGTCTACCAAAGGTGGGGTCACTGGCACCTAAGGCTGGCCGGTACCTTGCCTCCAAAGATGGACCGTTTAACATGGGAGTCTATGGGGAAACAGGGTTAGCTTGAGACGCGATATCTCCACGGCTATTGGACCCTTGGACCCCAAACTTGGCTTGGTCTGTTCAGGACATATGGGGCTACAATGTATCGAAGAAAGTAAGTCGCTATCAGTTATGGTTCGGGAGAACTGGCCATCCAAAATTTGGTGTTTTGGGACTTCTGCCTGAAATTGGTGTAAATAGTTTTTTGGGCTATAACTTTTGAACGGAAGGTGCTAGAGCCTTCAAACTTGGGGAGCATCTTCCTGAATAGCAACCGGAGCATATACATTTTTTTATGTTTTTTGGACTTTTTACCAGGATTTTACTGATTTACCGGTCACACTAGGTACCCTCTGGCCTTTGGTGCTAGGACCTCCAAACTACCCACATTTGTTGAGGAGACTCTCGGCTACATGTCTACCAAAGGTGGGGTCACTGGCACCTAAGGCTGGCCGGTACCTTGCCTCCAAAAATGGACCATTTAACATGGGAGTCTATGGGGAAACAGGGTTAGCTTGAGACGCGATATCTCCACAACTATTTGACCCTTGGACCCCAAACTTGGCTTGGTCTGTTCAGGACATATGGGGCTACAATGTGGCGAAGAAAGTAAGTCGCTATCAGTTATGGTTCGGGAGAACTGGCCATCCAAAATTTGGTGTTTTGGGACTTCAGCCTGAAATTGGTGTAAATTGTTTTTTGGGCTATAACTTTTGAACGGAAGGTGCTAGAGGATTCAAACTTGGGGAGCATCTTCCTGAATAGCAACCGGAGCATAGCAAAAATTTGATGTTTTTGGGACCTTTTACCAGGAATTTACCGATTTACAGGTCACACTAGGTACCCTCTGGCCTTTGGTGCTAGGACCTCCAAACTACCCACATTTGTAGAGGAGACTCTCGGCTACATGTCTACCAAAGGTGGGGTCACTGGCACCTAAGGCTGGCCGGTACCTTGCCTCCAAAGATGGACCGTTTAACATGGGAGTCTATGGGGAAACAGGGTTAGCTTGAGACGCGATATCTCCACGGCTATTGTACACTTGGACCCCAAACTTGGCTTGGTCTGTTCAGGACATATGGGGCTACAATGTGGCGAAGAAAGTAAGTCTTTATCGGTTATTGTTCGGGAGAACTGGCCATCCAAAATTTGGTGTTTTGGGACTTCTGCCTGAAATTGGTGAAAATTGGTTTTTGGGCTATAACTTTTGAACGGAAGGTGCTAGAGCCTTCAAACTTGGGGAGCATCTTCCTGAATAGCAACCGGAGCATATACATTTTTTTATGTTTTTTGGACTTTTTACCAGGAATTTACTGATTTACCGGTCACACTAGGTACCCTCTGGCCTTTGGTGCTAGGACCTCCAAACTACCCACATTTGTAGGGGAGACTCTCGGCTACATGTCTACCAAAGGTGGGGTCACTGGCACCTAAGGCTGGCCAGTACCTAACCTCCAAAAATGGACCGTTTAACATGGGAGTCTATGGGGAAACAGGGTCAGCTTGAGACGCGATATCTCCACGGCCATCGGACCCTTGGGCCCCAAACTTGGCTTGTTCGCTTCAGGACATATGGGGCTACAATGTGGCGAAGAAAGTAAGTTCCATCTGGAACGAGGCTACAACTAAGCAAACAAAGTCCATCTGAAAGGACTGGATTGGTAGATACTGGTTGTGGGTTCTTAGGTCCAAAAATTGTCCCTGTGACCCGGTTTGGTTTTAACCGTAAAACAGGTTTGCTCCTTCGGATACAGGAACCTGTACAATCACTCCTTGATGCACTAAATGATGTAGTGCCCGAAGCAATAAATCTCTATTTGGAGGATCCAGGGGAACGCTGGATCTTAAAAACCTCTGAGGGGGAACCTCCCGCAACACCAGATTGTAACCGTGGGATATAATTGAGGTGACCCACTTGTCCTGAATTATTGTTCTCCAAATGACTGCAAAGTGCAGCAGCCTTCCCCCCACCTGATAGAGTGGGGGCGTCTCCTCAATAGGAGGGCTTGATGCTGGGTTAAGAAGAATCTTGAGACTTGCCTGTTGGAAGCGGAACTGCCTTGATGCTGAGACATTTGAGGAAGCAGTCCATGAAGTTTTAAACGAGGGACGCCTAGTGCTTTTCTTCACAGGAAGTAGAGAACTCTTCCCACCAATAAACATTCCCCTTGAAAGGAGAAACCTGATAATAACTTTTCACAAGGAAGCTTGGCTGACCAGGTCTTAAGCCACAAAAGTCTGTGCATATTTACAGACAAGAGAGCCAAATGAGAAACCTGCTGTATTGAATCCTTTTAAGGCGTCAACAGCAAAACACAACGCTCAAGGAATATCTGTCATATTTTCAGGCAGATCATCCTCCTGGTTACGCCTATCAGGCAGTTTGACCTAATCCTTTACGGACTGGCAGATACCAATTGCTGCAATAGCTGGCTGAATAGCTGAACAGGCCAAAGAAAAGGAAGCCTTTAATAATGACTCAAATTTCTTGTCAACAGGGTTTTGTTTGAAACAGGAAAGTTATAAATGGGTATTATGGCTTTTAGAAGCCTCAGCTATAAAAAAAAATTTTAAGGGTGGCGGGGTAATAGGAGTGATGAGTGATAAGAGCTATAAAGGGGCAAAATGGCTTTTTAGAAGCCTCATATAAGGTTTTTTTTTTTTTTTTTTTTAAGAAACGGAAAAAGAAAAAGGGAAAGGGAAAAGTTATTTTGAAAAATTTATAAAAATTTTGATAATAAAAAAAAACAGGGTCTTTCAAGCCCTGTGCGTTATCTACCTGGACAAGTTAAGTTCTTGTTTAAGGAAGAGACTGCTGCATGTACAGCTGGCATGCTCCCTTTTTTAACAAACTTTACATCCATGGGGTATAAAAAGGAAACAACCTCTTAAGAGGAACAAAATCCTGTCAGGAGGTTACCAATCAGCATACACCGCCTGTTTTAGCAGGGGGTGTAGTGGGAAAGCCTGTGCAGCCTGAAGAAGCCTCAGGGATTCCTCAGGACCAGGGAAGCTCCGTCACCTCTGCTTTTTTAAGAGGCAACTTAAATGCAGAACAAACCATTTCATTCAGAGTCAGGATGAAAGCCTCTGCGACTGAGAGGCAGACATCAACTGGATATCTTTTTGTCCAGATTGCTCAGGAAGCAGACTCATTCGCCAGGCCCTCCACAGAATCCTGAGCTGTTAGCTATTTCCCATTCTCAACCCATTCCTGCTCAAAACTAGGAGGCTCCAGGGAGGGGGATAGATCACGCTTATTGCCACCCTGCGGGATGAAGGCAATCATGCCAGCAATCCTGTGCTCTAACCTGGCTAGGGCTGAGAACAGTTCATCCTTAGCAATAAAGGGTGAAGCAGCAGCATTGACTGTAGGCACAATACCAGATAGGCGCAGCGGCTCAGATTGCCTGGAAGCCTCTGCTTCTTCAGGGGATACAACACTAGGGATACGACTAGGTTCATCAGGAACTACTAACAACATAAGTGTTCCCTTCCCTGTAGTGTTAATCCCACTGCTCTTTTTTTAATACATTTACTAGCCATAAAAAGAGAGTACTTGGGTGTAGTATTAAAACACTTTAATAGGGCTCACCAAGCCCCTATGCAACAATCCTGCTAAGCAACACTTGGTGACTCATGTGACCCAGGTAAGGAGAAATGAACCGCTGCAAGTGCCTGTTCAGAGTCTGCTCTGTGTCCCACAGCTGCCTTCTGGAAGCACTGCATGCTTGGCATATACAGCTTAAATAAGCTGGCTGTGGGCCGGAACGTTCTGTGCATGCATGCGCATTTATATGCGTGGTCCCGGTGAACGGAGCGGGGCTGTATTCACGTATGACATGAATCTTCGTGCACCCAGATAAGGCTACTGCGCATATGCTGTGAAGCCGCGTGCTTAATGGCCGCCAAACTGCTGAGTCCAGTGGCACTTTTTAGAATACATGTACGCAATACAACTGGAGTACAGCCGCACTCTTGCGAATGCACATGCGCCCTGGTAAACCAAGGTGAAATGGCGCACCATTGTGTGCCATCATACAGGTAAAAAATAGTCAGACACAAGCAAAAATAAAGTACACTTTGCAAACACCTACAGCTAGCCCAAAACTCCCCCATATGGTCACCACACACAGCCTCTAGCTAGCTTGACTGATTGTTACAGTCACTGGGACATCCCACAATAAGTAAATAAGGGTGTTTCGCTTACCTGTCCAGGCGCACGGCAGCTTAGAAACAAGACATGTGCATTTGTTTTTGTCCAAATGCATTTGTCTGAATTTTGTGGATTAATTAATTCGGATTTTTGGACAAATGCTTTTTTTAACGAAACATAAATAAAAATAAATTCAGAAGTAACTAAATAATTGTATTTTTCGGACGAAAACAAAATATTTCAGTGTGCACATGTCTATTAGAAAGTAAGAGCCCAATCTTCACCCTTCACGGCGGGTGCCTGTCACTTGAGGACCTTCAAGAACTGGCTACCCTTTTTCATGTTTAGGATCCACTCCCTTGGACCTGTACAGCACCCTGCAGGAATGCCTGTAGTGTCCAGGATTGCACTTTGCAGGGTCCAGCGCCAGAGGCCACATTACAGGCAAAACCTTGCAGGATCTTGAGTCTAACTTGAGAAGCTTGGGTACCATTTATCTAAGCATATAATGCCTTTGTCAAATGGAGCCGATCGATCAATCCCTTGATTCATTGAAGAACCGTTTGTGGAACTAGAGACCTGAAGCTCAGAGAGCTCAAACAAACCGTGCCATCCACCTTACAGACGCTGGTAAAAAACTAAAGTGCCTCCTGTATGGGAGGGGCTATATAGGGGATCACTTCCTGTCTAAAGACCTTTGGTGTACCAGTGTCCATTCACCTGGAGATGAAGTATAACACAGCAGGTAATGAATATTAGCCTGACTCTGTGTCCCATAATGTATGAAAAAAGAAACAAGCAAGTTACATCTAATGCCCCGTACACACCATCACTTTATGTGATGAAAAAAAACGACACTTTCTGTGAAGTAAAAAATGACGTTTTTGAAACTTCAATTTTCAAAGACGAAGTTGCCTACACACCATAGTTTTTCTCACAATGTTCTTGCAAAGTGAGGTTACGTTCCACCACGTTTTACCATTGAAGTAGCTTCTGGGCATGCGTGGATGAAAAAACGTCTTACAAAACGACGTTTTTTACTACACACGGTCAATTTCTGTGAAGTAAAAAGTGCACTTTTGAAAAACGACACATAAAATTGAAGCATGCTTCAATTTTTTTTGGTCGTTTTTTACAAGACATAAAACAACGTTTTCCCCCACACACAGTCAATTAAAGTGACATTTTAAAAACGTCATTTTTTTTCATCACATAAAGTGATGGTGTGTACGCGGCATAAGGGTCCTTAAAGGGATTGTAAAGTCAGAAGTTTTTTTTACCTTAATGCAGTCTATTGAAATTTTAACAATTCCCCCATCAACACAGATAGAGCTGACAGGCGAACACCTCCTGCTGAGCAATTGTCAGAATGCAAATGGGAAGAAATTCTGGACAGCCGCACTCCAAAAAAAGTTTTTGCCTTTATTCAAAAAATGGATTAAAAAATACATGCCACAGATCAGATTGGACAGAAGAGCTGACGCGTTTTACACTAACAAACAGTGCTTTGTCATAGCAATTGTCAGGGCGGGGAAAGCCATCCCCACTGGCCAAGATTTTCACTGTGTATGGCCGGCCTTACAGTGTACTGTTACACAGGTATTTAGTGGTACTCTTCCAAATGAAATGGGAACGTGATGCACCAACATGCATAACGTAAGTTACCATAAGGCAGTAGTGTGACTCCAGTCTTCGAGTTCGTCCTTCGTCTTTTTTTGTTCGGGAGGTGTTACAATTTCTACTAGGATGTTACTACTACCCTCACTTCCTGTCCAAGTGACAAAGTTGTCTAGAACAATGTTTCTCAACTCCTGTCCTCAAGTAACCCCAACAGGTCATGCTTTCAGGCTTTCCATTATTTTGCACAGATTTGATCAGTTCCACTACCTTAGTAATTACCACAGCTGTTTTATGTGAGAAAAAATCTGAAAATATGACCTATTGGGGGGGGAGGATTGAGGCCTGGAGTTGAGAAACATTGGTCTAGACTCTAGAAGGCCGGAACACTAGGTTTTAATGAATCTGTATGGTGGTGCTGTATCCTAGGATTGCACCGATACCAGTATTGGTGCCGATACAGAGTATTTGCAGGAGTACTTGTACTCCTGCAAATGCTCCCGATGCCTAGTCCGACACCTGGACACTCAGGGATGATCGGTGTGGCGGCAGGGGAAGTTATAATCCCTGATCTTCCTGTACAGCTTTCAATAAACAGCTGACAGCCGCTTCTCCTCTGACCTCCGTGGCTTTCAGCTGCTTTGTTGAAAGCCACACAGGGAGATCGGTAAATATAACTTCCCCTGCCACTGCACCGTTTACCCCTGACTTTCCCCTGTATCCTCCTCCGGCTCCCCTCTCTGCTCCTCTGTGGGCTCCTCCGGTCGACGTCTTATCAGTGCCACCTATCAGTGCTGCATATTAGTGTCACTGTCACATGACATTAAAAAAAGTATCGGTAATCAGTATCAGCGAGTACTTGAAAAAAGTATCAGTACTTGTACTCAGTCTTAAAAAAGTGGTATTAATGCAACCCTACTGTATGCCATTTAGAAATGTTCCCTCATTTCCTGTCTTGGTAACAATGTTGTCACCCTAGCAGGAGGTGAAGAGAAATCTTCCCAACAGAGCCTCACAAAACAGAAAAAACTGGCACAGGTTCTAACCCCTCCCAAAACAACTTTCGGTCAAAATTGCACTTTCAAGCATTTTTCAAACCAATGTGTTCTCTTGTCTAGGAAACTCCTAGAAGAATATGCCCATATTTTTTGGTGTAATGTGGCAGGGAACACAAAATCACAGCCCTTTTAATAAAGATATATTCATGTAAAATATTGTATGCTCCCTGCAGCTATAGGTACTTTTACATCACCATTTAATCACTTTAAAAGAAGCTCTTTAATGTAAACTTAAGGTTTTCGGATCGATTTAGTGCCAATACTACTAGGGCTACATTCTGACTGCACATTAAATGCCCTGAAATCATGTTAATGCATTAACCAGGGGTCTCCAACCCCCGCTCCGCGGCCCACTACAGGGCCGCAGCCTGTTTACTGCGATATCTGAGGTGCAGCGGCGGGCAGAGAGATCGCCGCCATCACTGCACTTGCGCATACACAGCCCTGTCGCACTTCTGCCCACACAGCCCTGCCACACTTCCGCCCACACAGCCCCGTTCAGCGCTTCAATCATCCTGACACCGTATGAAACATGGTGTTGTGATGATTGAAGTGCTAACACCAGCCATTTCCTGACAAATTGGCCCCAAAATAACACATCGTCTGGCCTTGGCACAATTTTTTACCTCAATGCCGGTCCCCGGTGCCAAAAAGGTTGGGGACCACTGGCATATAAAGTGTAGTCCATTCAGCTTAGCATGCTTTAGAAAATACATTTTTAGATATACCCAGTGTAGTTCATCCTGGAGCAGAAGATCTTTGGATATTTGAATAAATGCTTTTAGAAATGTTTTGGTGCAATTTAAAACAAAGACAAGTAAATTAAAACACAAAAAATAAAGAAACAAATGGAGATGTAGTGGACTATAACTTTATTGAATGGCCTAGTGTGCATTAAAAAAAAAACGAATTATATGGGCCTGTGATTAAGACCTTTTTCTTAAAAAAAAAAAAAAAAAAAAAGTTTAAAATGCAATTGACCTAAAACAAAAACAATACAGTTAGTGCGCTTAAGATTTTTTTAAAATGTACTAACTTTATATAATATTGACCTTCTTTAACAAACATAAAAAAACTAGTTCCTTCATCAGCCAACAATAAATAGCTCGCTTTACAGGCTTATATTTCAAGTATTTAAGTTAATTGACAGCACAGTCTTGCGTTTCGTTTGTGTCCTACCAATCCCTTTTTGTTCCTGATATCCAAAATAGGTTCTAGTGCACAGTGAGAATAACTAATAAAAGAGAATGTGCAGAACTTGTGTGAAATGATTGCAAAGTAGTCCACTGTGCCAACAGAGAAACATACCATTGGCCAATGCAGTGTTCAAAAATATGTATTGTATATCGCTATTATTGTACACGATACCTACAGAAGTGCTGGAAGCCATTTTATGCACTGCAACAATACTGGTGCTCTTAATTCATAAGGAACTGATGGGGCAAGCAGATCAGTTCACAAAATGGCTCCCTTAACTAACTAGATGAAGTTACCCTTTAAGTAAGTTCTTTTTTTTATTCATAATAATTCAAATTATATTGTGAAATGTCAGTCACATTTTATCAATTTTGTTGGTATTCAGCCTCTATAGTTGCAATGATAATTTTTTTAAGACCTTACAAAAAGGATATTGATTTATTGCATCATTAAACAAAAACAAAGGAAATTTCTTAACATACCCAAGGATACCTCACACCTGTGTATGGGTTAAATTTCCTTTTACATAAATTAAAAACCTTGGTCAGTCCAAAACTTGATTTAATTCTAAAACTATTTTTGCATTCTAAGCTGCAGAAGTCCATTAAAGTCAGTGCATACAGTACCCCCACTTGCCCCATTTATTTATTGTACAATATAATATTATCTACAATATTACAGCAACATCCGTAAATCACCACTTTCAGTTGGCGAAATTAATATAGTTGCAATATGCTCCTTATCTACAGATTTATACAAAGTTTAGTCTCCACTTCTCATCTAGGCACAACGATGATTTGTCAGTACAAGCGAAAGGAAATAAGGGAGAGGTGGCAACTCAAAAGGAAGTCATAGCCCCCTAGATAACCGTTGGATGCAGGATTTCACAATATAAGCACATAAGCTAATGATCGGCCTTTGAGACCAGTCATATGGTTGCCGATGTTGGGCTGTTTCTCATCGTAAGCTTGTCTGTTTTGGTAACTTGGCTCCCATTAGGATGCCTGGTGTCAATGTCGATGGTGCTTTCATCTGCATACTAGATCCTACCATTGTTGGGAAGCTCCGATTCCTACGAATTCCAGTGTTTAGCTGTATGCCACTTGTAACAGCAGAGTAATTTAAAGGCAGACCTTCTGGTATAAGGCCTCCAGGACCATATGCTTGCATTGGTCCCTGTGCGCCACATATAATAGGCCTGTGGCTTTCGCATACAGCAGAGGCCTGTGATGGTCCTGAGACTTTGGCAATTCCAAATTTTTTCACTTTATCCACCAAATTAAGGTTGGAGACAGAGACATCAGTTTGACATTCACTACTTCTTATGTTTTTTTTCTCCCTCACTTCCTTCAGGATGGAGCTGGCAGGCTTCGAAGCCAGGAAGTTATCGTAAGGTGGGCTGGTGCATTTAAAGTCTATGGAAGGAGGAGAAGAGCTTGGCGTCTGCATAGGCGAATTTGGAGGCGTGGAAGGTATAACAGCCATTTTTGGAAGCGATTGATTCATAAAAGAAACCTTTCCAGCCCTGTCCCAACTTTGGGGGTTGTACATAGCTGCTGAAATGCCTTGCTCTTTCAATAGCCTCACCAGTCCTAAAGATGTGCTCATAGTGGTTGTTGATTCTCTTAGGTTGGTAAAAGACTCGGCCAAACTCAAACGTCGAGGTGTGCAGGGTGTGCTTGCTGGCGTTGGTTTTAGATTGCTGAAGATGACAGAAGCTGGAGTGGGTGTTGCATTAAGGCTGCAGAGCACAATAAAAAAAAATTACTGTTACAATACACTACAAATAAAATACATAAGCTTGAGAAAGAAAACAAAAATTAAAGCTTAATACAAAAAAGTGATCAGAATCCACTAAGCATTACATATTGTTCAGAGAAGTATGTATGTACAAATTAAACACAAAATTAAATTTCTAACTTATTTTATGTTAATCGAACCCAGCTAATTTTACTCAATGACATGCCAGAATGACAGAAAATGTCACTGAACGACACAAGGTTCTTTGTTCTTTAGAACTGATCAAATTAGTAATCAAAACAAACACACATCATGCTAAACCAAGTATGGAAGACTCCTACTACAATTTTCATACGTAAATGCATACTTAAAAGGGTCGCGAAACATACAAACAATATAATATACTGCAGCTTATCAGTTCTTCGATCAGGGGGGCCCAATCGCTGGCCCTCTGATGTGGCCCGCAGGCTCCAGCTCTGGCGGATTGGCAAGCCCAGATTGCGTGTCCCTGACCTGCCATCCCAGAGCATCAGTGATGAGAATGGAGCCAGCGGTAGAGGAAGCAAACAGCTGCAGTTGCAAGCAGAGCTGATGCTTCCTGTAAAGTACCAAATTCTGTCACAGGCGGAGTGATACCAAATGCACTCTGCCTCTGACAGCAACAGTCGGTGCTACCCACAGGGTGTTTCCTGAAGTGAAGATTGTGTTTAAAAAGGTAATTTTTTTTATTAACCACTTAAAAAACCCTTCACGCCGATATACGTCGGCAGATTGGCACGGCTGGGCAAATCAATGTACCTGTACGTTGCGATTTAAGCCCAGCCGTGGGGTCGCGCACTCCGTGACGGCGGCCGCGGGACTCGCGGACCCGATCGCCGCTGGAGTCCCGCGATCGGTCCCCGGAGCTGAAGAACGGGGAGAGCTGTGTGTAAACACAGCTTCCCCATTCTTCACTGTGGCGGCGTGACCGTGTGTTCCCTTTTATAGGGAGACACAATCAATGACGTCACACCTACGGCCACACCCCCTACAGTTAGAAACAGAGATGAGGTCACACTTAACCCCTTCAGCGCCCCCTTGTGGTTAACTCCCAAACTGCAATTGTCATTTTCACAGTAAACAATGCATTTTTAATGCATTTTTTGCTGTGAAAATGACAATGGTCCCAAAAATGTGTCAAAATTGTCCAAAGTGTCCGCCATAATGTCGCAATCATGAAAGAAATCGCTGATCGCCGCCATTAGTAGTAAAAAATAAGTAATTAATAAAAATGCAATAAAACTATCCCCTATTTTGTAAACGCTATAAATTTTGCGCAAACCAATCGATAAACGCGTATTGCTATTTTTTTAACCAAAAATAGGTAGAAGAATACGTATCGGCCTAAACTGAGGAAAAAAATATTTTTTTTATATATTTTTGGGGGATATTTACTATAGCAAAAAGTAAAAAAGATTGAATTTTTTTGAAAAATTGTTGCTCTATTTTTGTTTATAGTGCAAAGAATAAAAAACGCAGAGGTGATCAAATACCACCAAAAGAAAGCTCTATTTGTGGGAAAAAAAGGACGCCAATTTTGTTTGGGAGCCACGTCGCACAACGCAATTGTCAGTTAAAGCGATGCAGTGCCGAATCGCAAAAACTGGCCAGGTCCTTTAGCTGCCTAAAGGTTTGGATCTTAAGTGGTTAAAATCACATAGCAATGAGCATATATATATATATATATATATATATATATATATAAACTTGCCTACATCCAATCTGATCCACTGAAAAAAATAGAAGGGGATCCGTCCCCTTCCATCTAGATGGATTGGAGGGCCCATAGTGTAGAGCGGGCCTGTCATCCGCCCGTTCGGCTCATTGTGGCCCGCTACCAGTTACAAAATCGTTTAAGTGGCCCTCACACTTCAAAAGGTTGGGCACCTCTGCCTTAGATTATGTTCCTACATTTGTTTTCTTCTTCGCAGGCTTTTTGTCACGGAAGCATGAATCAGACGTACAACAACAGATAAATGAAATAGGAAGGCTTTATTAAAAACCAAACAGCAAGGTTAAAGTCCAAACAGATGACCAAACAGTCAGCAGAGTCTTCCACCGGAGCCAGGGTTCGATAGCCGGGAATGAGTCAGTCAAACCGGAGTCCGTAACAAGAGAGAGGTGGTGAGACAAGCCGGGGATCAGGAGCCAGAAGGATCGTCCGTGGGAGCCGGGTCGGTAACCAAGAGCAGCAGCACAATCTCAGGAGCATGTGTATACAAGAGGACCAAGCAAGGAACTGCAGCAACAGCCCTCCTATATATGCAAGGCATCCAGCTCCTCCCAGTGGGAAGGAGGAGCCGCAGGGTGTGGTAAGTTTATAAGAACCCCAGGAAGCAAACATGGCCGCCAGCACATGTCAGATGTAAGAAGCCTGCAAAGAGGTAAGACCATGACAGTACCTCCCCCTCAAGGGCCCCTCCTCCACGGCGCAAAAACCGGTTACTGGGGGAAGCGCGCGTGGAAGGCTCAGAGCAAGACAGGAGCATGAACATCTGCGGAGGGAACCCAGGAACGCTCCTCTGGACCATAACCACGCCAGTGGACCAAAAACTGCACCCGACCGCGGACCAAGCGTGAGTCCAGGATATCGCTCACCTCATACTCCTCATGATCGCCCACCTGAACCGGACGAGGCCGAGGAACCGAGGAGGTGAAGCGATTGCACACCAGCGGTTTCAACAGGGAAACGTGAAACACATTGGAGACCCGCATGCCAGGTGGGAGCGCAAGGGCATAGGCAACCCGGGTTCACCCTGCGAAGCACTCGGAAGGGACCAACAAAGCGAGGAGCCAGCTTAGGAGTGGGCACTCGAAGGTTGAGGTTGCGAGTAGACAACCATACATGGTCTCCGACCTGGTAGGAAGGAGCAGGCGCCCGTCTGCGATCAGCCTGGAGTTTCTGGCGCTGAGCAGAGACCTCTGGATCTGTACCCAAGAAGCACGTAGAGCGGAAAGGTGATCCTCCACAGCCGGAATATCTTGGGGAGAGAATGACTCCGGTAACACGGCAGGTTGGAACCCATAATTGGCCATGAAGGGAGACGTCCCAGAGGAAGAGGAAGAGTTCACCGCCGTGTTCCTGGCAAACTCAGCCCATGGCAGAATGTCAACCCAATTGTCTTGATGATCGGAGACGTAGCAACGAAGAAATTGCTCCAGGGCCTGATTGGACCGTTCTGCGGCCCCATTGGACTGAGGGTGGTAAACCGAGGAGAAGGAGAGTTGAATCCCCAACTGGGAGCAAAAGGCGAGCCAGAACCTGGACACAAACTGACTTCCCCGATCCGACACTATCACCTTGGGCAAACCGTGCAACCGGAAGACCTCCCTGGCGAAAACCGTGGCCAACTCTTGTGCAGAGGGTAATTTCTTGAGAGGAACACAGTGGCACATTTTGGAAAACCGATCCACAATCATGAGAATGACCGTATGGCCTCGGGATGCAGGAAGGTCCACAATGAAGTCCATCCCAAGGTGTGACCATGGGCGCTCCCCAGTGGCGATGGGTTGCAGAAGGCCCAACGGAAGGTGCCGAGGTGACTTACTCTGGGCACAAACAGAGCATGCCGCTACATATGCAGTGATGTCAGAACGTAGAGAAGGCCACCAGAACAAACGTGAAACAGCCCAGGACAGCTGATTCTTTCCAGGATGCCCCGCGGTCTTGGAGTTATGGTAGGTGCGCAACAACCGAGTGCGCAACTCCTCAGGCACAAAACATCTGCCGTTGGGTCTCCCAGAGGGAGCACCAGATTGGGCCGCCAAAATCTGCTCTCCAAGGGGAGAGGTCAGGCTGGTGCGAATGGCGGCCAGGATCTGATTAGGAGGTATGACCGAAGTCGGTATCGATTCCTCCCTGGACAGCTCGGAGTATTGACGTGATAAGGCATCCGCCCTGACGTTCTTGGAACCGGGTAGATAGGAGACCACATAATTAAAACGTGACAGGAACAGAGCCCATCTGGCCTGACGGGGTGTCAATCTCTTGGCCTCAGAAAGGTAAGTCAGATTCTTGTGGTCCGTCAGGATGAGAACCGGAACCACCGAACCCTCGAGCAACCCCCTTTGAGAGCCTGCATGATGGCCAACAACTCTCTGTCACCAATCTGGTAGTTGCACTCAGCGGGAGACAGTTTCCGGGAGTAAAACCCACAGGGAAGCAGAGGACCCTCTGGTGTCCGACGCTGAGACAGAAGGGCGCCTACTCCCGTCTCAGACGCGTCCACCTCGAGAACAAAGGGCAACCCAGGGTTGGGATGAGACAGTATTGGAGCCGACACAAAGGCAGATTTTAGAGCCTCAAAAGCCCGGATGGCCTCGGCCGGCCAGACCTGGGAATTACTGCCCTTCCTGGTCAGATCCGTGAGAGGCTTGGCCAGCATGGAGAAGTCCCTGATGAACTTCCGATAATAATTGCCGAAGCCCAAAAAGCGCTGCAGGGAACGAAGACCACTGGGCTGGGGCCACTGTAAGACAGCCGAAACCTTCTCAGGGTCCATGGAGAACCCCTCCGCGGAAATGATGTAACCTAAGAAGGTTACCTGGGACCGGTGAAATTCGCATTTCTCAAGCTTACCGAAAAGCTTGTTCTCTCGTAACCGTTGCAACACTCGCTTGACATCCAGAATGTGGGCCTCCATGGATTCAGAATATACCAAGATGTCATCCAAATAGACCACCACACACTGCTGCAACAGGTCACGGAAAGCATCGTTGATGAATTCCTGAAAGACTGCGGGCGCATTGCACAACCCAAAAGAGCATAACCAAGGATTCATAATGACCGGTCCTGGTGTTGAACGCGGTCTTCCACTCGTCACCAGCCTTGATCCTTACAAAGTTATATGCCGCCCTCAGGTCGAGTTTGGTAAAGACCGTGGCCCCTTTCAGGCGATCAAACAACTCGGAAATCAAGGGTATCGGGTATGCGTTCTTGATCGTGATGCGATTAAGGCCCCTATAGTCGATGCAAGGCCTCAACTCTCCGCCCTTCTTTTTCACAAAGAAAAATCCAGCCCCTGCCGGGGACGAGGATTTGCGAATGTGACCACGGGAAAGCGCCTCCTTCACGTACTCCTCCATGGCCTCATTCTCCACAACCGACAGTGGATAGACCCTGCCACGAGGAGGAACGGCACCAGGTTGTAAATCTATGGCACAATTGTAAGGGCGATGCGGGGGTAGGAACCCAGCGCGCACCTTATCGAATACATCCCGGTACCCCTTGTATTCAGGAGGCAACACAGAGTCCGAGGAGGTACACAACAACTTGACAGGCCCATTGGTGCAACTAGCCCCACACTGTGGTGACCACGAGAGGATCTCGGCCGATCTCCAATCGAAAGTCGGATTATGCTTCTGGAGCCAGGGGTACCCCAAGACCACCGAGTAGTGTGGAGACGAAATGACCTGAAGGCAGACCAACTCCCTGTGAACGGCCCCAATGGCTATCCCCACTGGAAGGGTCTCATGAGTCACGTGCGACGGCTGGATGGGTCTGCCGGGAATGCCCTCTCCCCCTCAGACAGGCGAGCAAACCCCAGCTGCATGGGTTCACCCCCAGGCAAGTCAACTCCAGGAGGTGTGGGAGGAGGGAGGCACGGGTGGGACAGCAAACGTAGGCGCCAATCTGTTAAGGAGACCTCCGCAGGCTCTCCTTAAAGGAAGGTCTCTCCCTGAGTCTGGTGTCAATCAATATCAGGAAAGAAATAAGAGCCTTGAGCTCCACAGGTAGGTCCTTAGCCGCAACCTCATCCTTCAAGGCATCCGAGAGACCATGGGTGAAAGCAGCGACCAGAGCCTCATTATTCCAGCCCACCTCTGCTGCCAGGGTACGAAACTCAATGGCGTATTTGGCTACCAATCGTGAACCCTGTCTGACAGACATAAGGAGCTTCGCAGCAGAGGCAGAGCGAGCCGGTACATCGAACACCTTCCGAAGAGAAGCAACAAAACCGGAAAACTCAGCAACCACCGGATTGTTGTTCTCCCATAAGGGGCTTGCCCAGGCCAAGGCCCTGTCCGAGAGCAGCAAGATCAAGAAGCCCACCTTTGATCTCTCAGTGGGAAAGGCATGTGGCAGCAACTCGAAATAAATGCCCACTTGGTTAAGGAAACCTCGGCACTGAGTTGGCTCTCCCCCGAAGCGCTGCGGAAGGGGGGCAGAACCTGTCATACCCCGAGACACCGCAGGCGCAACAGGTGTCGGGGTAGACTGGCGCAACAACCGGAGCGGCAGTAGGAGCGGACCCAGGAGCGACAACCGGCCTATCAGCAATGGGAGCGAGATGAGCCGTGCGTGCAAGCAGGGTTTGCAACGCCTGAGCGAACTGACCCAGCATGTGATCCTGCTGATCCAGTCTGGCAACCAGCATGGGTAGCGAAGGTGGCCCTGTACCGTCAGAATTCATGGCTTGGTCCTAATGTCACGGAAGCATGAATCAGACATACAACAACAGATAAATGAAATAGGAAGGCTTTATTAAAAACCAAACAGCAAGGTTAAAGTCCAAACGGATGATCAAACAGTCAGCAGAGTCTTCCACCGGAGCCAGGGTTCGATAGCCGGAAATGAGAGTCAGCCAAGCCGGAGTCCGTAACAAGAGAGAGGTGGCGAGACAAGCCGGGGATCAGGAGCCAGAAGGATCGTCCATAGGAGCCGGGTCGGTAACCAAGAGCAGCAGCACAATCTCAGGAGCATGTGTATACAAGAGGACCAAGCAAGGAACTGCAGCAACAGCCCTCCTATATATGCAAGGCATCCAGCTCCTCCCAGTGGGAAGGAGGAGCCGCAGGGTGTGGTAAGTTTATAAGAACCCCAGGAAGCAAACATGGCCGCCAGCACATGTCAGATGTAAGAAGCCTGCAAAGAGGTAAGACCATGACACTTTTCTCCTTTATTTTCATCTGGTTATCCTGCAAATATCACACCTCCTGTCCTTGAGTTGCTACATTCATTCATCTGTATGTACAGGGGGAGCAATGGTTGTCCTCCAGGTTTGGACTTCGAACATGTCTGACTTTGACAGCAATACAAAGTAATGGGGGAGAGGGGTTAGTTGGCCCACAAAAAAATTTGACACTGTATTTATAGTGTGGTCCATAGGTATTTTCTGCTTGTTCAGAAAAATACTGTTAGCTTGAAAAAAGAAAACATCTAAAGACTAGCAAGCTGCAATATATTACAGTGTTGTTCCTGGTTTTAGGAATACTTTAACACAAATGGAAGTAACAATTCGTCTTTCCTTGTTCTGTCAATAGCCACCTACAGTCTAATTAGACAGGACTAATGTTTACCGGCAGACCAATTTTCACTTCATGTGGTCACTCTTCCCATTTCCTTTAGCATTCACTTTTTACAATTATACAGAAGAACTCTGGATTTACTCAAAAGTGCAATATATATTTGCATGGCCATGCTGTAAACATGTGAAAACACACCACAGTAACATCTTTCCTTAGACCTACCAATGTCCTAACCATGCAAAAAAATTCTCCTGGCAATCACAATGATTAGTTGCTGTGCATGCATTCCAGCGGATCGTTGAAGAGGTAAACTACAGCATCTTTTAATAGTCTTCTCATATTCGTTTCCTTAAACCATTCACTTCTGCTTTAAAAGAAGGCCAAATGAGGCATAAACCTAATGCAAGCGGTTTTTATACCTTGCATGTCATTCTAATAAAAAGATTTGAGAAGAGGATTTTGGCATTTGTTGGTATATTCCTCGGAAGACACGCCGAGGGCAAGACGTCCGCTCCCTTGGCGTGGACTGGGTTCCGATATGGGGGCTTCGTTCTGAGATAAGTATTTCATAATGAGCTAGTATGTGCTGCATTATGTGCTCATTATGCCTTTGCCTTGCAGGGTTTTTTTTTTCTATCTTTTCTTCAGTGTGCGGGTATACAACCGCTTTAAGAATCGTCAGTGGGTGCAAGTGGTGTTTTTCCGATGTTGCTACAAGTAATACTTCTGTTGGTGCTATAGGTCATTTAATAGCATTCAGCAAAACTGAACACCTCACTTATGTTCTTTCATTCATACTGCACACTGAGACAGAGGCTGAACTTAAAAAAGTGACCAAATAAAATGTTTTTCCTTGTAATCTGTCTTTTTTCTCCCTTCTTGATTTAAGACTGCTATTCAATCTGCTGTCTTGGTGTTGTCCTCAATCCAGCCATCTGGAGTGCAATTTTATTGTCTTTTATTCTCTTGATAAATCTCTACACCTATATGGAGGCACCCTCTTGTATTTGTTTTATAACTGAATAGTATAGAGAGGTTCTGAGCCCAACTACTAGCTATTCTTGGGGATAAGAGGTGTCTACTATGAACAATTTTTGGCATTGACCACATAGTAAAATTTATTTTGTCAGCTCTGCACCAGCAGCGAAAGGTAGAAATGTATTAACCAATTTTTTTCCAACTTAGTTAACTAATTTACTTGTAACAGGGCAGTACAGTGGATCAGTGGTTAGCAATTATGCCTTTCAGCAGCACTAGGGTCATTGATTTAAATCCCAACCATGACGCTACCTGCATGGCGTTTGCAGGTTCTTCCTGTCCATGAGTGGGGTTCTTTTGGGTAATTTGGTTTTCATCCACACTTTAAAAAAACAATGGTAGTTTAACTAGCTTCTGTCTAAATTGGCACATGTATACATGAAAGGGACTGATGTGAGGGTCCAATATATGTAAATTGTTGCGTACATTTAAGTGTTACATAAATACCTATAATTAATGAACAAAATAAAGGTGAAAAAATTAAGCCTACGCATGCAACGGGAAAAAAAAGCTATGCCAATATAACAGGCAAGTTAATCAGTTACACACTCATTAAAATTACACATACTACATATGCAAAATAAAATATGTTTATTTTATTATTGTACAATAAAATGCGAAGACAATTTTCCTTTAAAAAAAAAAACTTTTTTTCCTGGTAGTAAAAATTGAGTAGTTTAGTTGATGGGAATCAGTCTAGCAAGACAACATGCCAGTGAACCTGTGAGAGGAAGCATTTGGATTCTTAGTTGTGTTAGGACGCTGTCAATCATTAGGGTTATCTTGTATCACACACACACACACTGGCATCTCAACTTCTGTGTATCAACAGGCAACAAACTCCACTAAGTAGTACTGCTCACCCCCTGTAATGCTCAGTCATAGAGTTTGCCCTATAGCTTCTCTTAGAAAAACCTGGTATAAAGTGCTTTCTTCCTCTCCATCAAATGACCTGTAAAGAACCACTTCTGGTTAGGCAGCTGCTAAGTTCACATACATTGGTAAATCCACATTCTATTTCGTATTTGCAAGGATAAACAATATTCTATGCATTAATCCTGTGTTACAGACGTTCGCTCAGTGCATTGTGTTCAAGCTCTTTCATAGATTTTTAAATCAAGAGCAAATAAAAGTGCATGTAATGCCAAATGTTTTTCTCTACGTTTTGGATAGAGCAGAAAATGCTTTAGGGCCGATATTACCCAATCATAATGTACATAACCATGACAGTTTTTCTGCATTTAGGAGAAATGAATTAGCTAGCCTATTAACCTCCCTGGCGGTATGATTATGTCTGGAATTTTGTACCAAAAGCGGTACAATTTTTTGCATAGAATTTTGGCGCTTTATACTGTAGGCCTGCAATTCTTAGGAATAACTCACTTAAATCTGTCCAAACAATAGTCTAGTAGACATCCCGGGTATGATAAAGTTTGAAACACAAAATCATAAATTATAATATAATAAATAATTATAGCAAATAATAATGTAATTATAATAAAAATTATTCAATAATGTAATCAAATGAAAAACACTGAAATCTGCTCAGTTGCAGAATTGTCACTGTCATTATTTTTATTGTTTGATGACGAATTTCCCCACAAATCGCTATCGCTCAATTCTGCAAGTGATTCTAATTTATTATCGCTGTTTTCTATCTGGTCTAAAAGCACTTTTGATGTAAAGGGACCCCTTTTGGTTGCTATGGACAATCTCCAGTTTTCAGGCAGAAAAAAAAGTTTTTATTATATAAAACTGCATGCAGAACACTGGGCAGACCACTAGGGACAAAGGGTGTGTGTATTTATTTCATACAGTACTGTAATCTGTAAGATTACAGTATACTGTATGTGTATTGTGTTTTTCACTTTTTGAATTTGGCGCCGAACTCCGTCCCCGTGCGTCGTAACGTCGCAGGGAACAGAGCTCGGCGGCACTGTGAATCGAGCGAGGAGACACAGCGAAAGAGCCTGCACACACAGCGGGGACACATCGCAGGATCCAGGGACAAGGTAAGTTACCTCCCCCTGTATCCTGCAATGCAATCCCGATCTGGATCGGGGATATCGCTTTTGGTATGGAAAATTCACCCCGAGCCAGACTCGGGATTACCGCTAAGGAGGTTAAGAAAGAATGGGGTATAATGCACCTCAACACATGAAAATTCTTGAGGAACCAGACCAAATTTGCTATGTGGGTATCCCTGTCACTTTCCTTTCACCAGACATCTTTCAATAAAAACAAAAAAAAATAAACTACAAAGCCAAACAGAAAATTTTTGAGCAGTGGCTACAATACAATAGGAGCAGAGCGAGATTCATCCATCCATGCTGCATAATATAGATGGAGGAATGTAAATGGCCAGCTTTGGAACCATGTCAGTTTTTTTTGTCTGTGTCCCATCTGGGAGATTTTGCTTCACTTACTAACTCAGAGACACAGATGGAAGCAAGAGAAGGTCTACTTAAAGAAATGGGGAATTCCCTCATTACTAGAACAGGTTTCCCCTTTAGAAGATTGCCTATTTTTTCAAGTTTCTGTACCAGAGATAATCATCACCAGGACAAAAGGGAGAGAAGTATCACTTGTGGGCAAACGTATACTAATAATCTGAGGTTTTTGTAGCTTTGAAGAAAAACATGCTCAAGCCCACTACCAAAATATATAGCTAGGAATGCCCCTGGAAATGCCAGTGTAAAAGTGTAGGACACCGCTCACCAAGCAAAATGCATGTGGATGTATGTGATGGCCTCAGCCAACGCTACTCCACTGGCCATGCCCCCTTCAAAATAAAATATGAGGGCATTTTTAAGAAAAAGCTTCTTGGGTTTAATACTGCTTTAATGTTGAACTTCTCTCTCAGTCAATATTGACTATTTTTAGGTTAGGATGAAGGAAAAAAGCTGGGACAGCCGCACTCCAAAAAAACTCCTCCTTTAATTAAAAATCACAAAATACATGCCACAGCAAAAAACAGCACAACAAAAGAAAAGCTGACGTTTCGCACTATGCCTTAGTGCTTCTTCATAGCTAGTGTGTAAGCAGTAAAATGAGTGAATATATACCTTACAACCCAATGAGTGAGAGGGGGCTCTGGAAACAATTAAGTTGAACAGGGTCCCCTGTGAAGTTTGGGTGTGTCTCGACAGACAATCAGAGAGTGTCTCATGTGGACTATGTCTCATACAAATTCATAGTGAATAGTGAACATTGGATAAAATTATGTGTTGACCCAATAGAGAAGTGGGGTGCAGAAAAATGTGAAATAGAGTGTAGGAGTATGTGTAAGTGTGAAGAAATATATTTGAGTGTAAGAGAAGTGAATTAAAGAAGACAGGAAATGGAATGATATGTGTAAAACATGTATAACATGTATAAGTAACAAATAAAATGAAATTAAGAAAACAAAAAATATGATATGAATTAAAGTGCAATAAAGTAAAGTGAAATGAATTAAAAAAGAAGAAGAAAGAAAAACAAATGAAAAGTGAAATGGGGGGGAAAAAAAAAAAAAAAAGGGAAAAAAATGGGGGGGAATATGACGGTGAACCATATGAAGGACGATGCATAGACCATAAAATAATATGGTGTAATGTAGTGAACAAAAAATGCCTAAAGATTGAGCATAGTGAAAAGGTGCACCTTAATTCTAATGGTCTTATTTGTTTTATAGTATATTAACTTGTGTTTTTTATTATTTTTATGATTATTGTTATATTATTTTTGTTTTTTGTATTTTTGTTGCCTGTATGTGTTTGTGTACTTACTCATTATTGTAATAATAACTGAGACACCGGGGCATCTATCTGGACTGGTTAAACATTCATTGTGAGCTGAACCATTAATACAAAGACAAAAACAAAAGCAAAAAGATGTGAACATGTGTGGCCGTTTATAGAAGAGTTATAAAATATCTTAAAAATCAGTAAATGAGTAAACATGCAGAATAGTATGAAATGATAGTAAAAAAGAGGCACTTCGAAATGTCGGGAAGTGTCAATGTGGCTATATGAGGCTAATGAAAAACAATTGCCAACATGTGAACCTCATTCTAAATAGAGAATCTCTCTAGAGAATGATAGCGATCAGGGTATGGGCATGGAGTGTGTGTCAGGTTGCATAGCGGAATCGATATATTGGTATTACAATATTTTAATACTTTAATGTTAGACTGGAAAGGGAAAAGTAAAACCAAGAGGTTAATGAAGGGTTAATGAAAAACTCCCTAGGCAGTAGGTAAACATGTGTTGAAATGGAAATACGCCATCTGATTCTCTGTCTTGACACATCCAATTACAAAAAAAGCCACATTTGAGGCCACCACATCTCGCCGACAACAAAGACATCGCCATACATGTCGCGATGACTGTGCGATCTACATGAATTAAATACTTAAATGTATATTTACAAGGAACAAATAAAATTTGATAAAACGGAGAAGCCGAACATTACTGTTGACAGCTGTATATACAAAAAACAGTTAATACAGTAATAAGAACAAAAAACACACAATATGCATATGAAATGTCCCGATGAACATATTAAGATAATGAACAATATCGTATGAATGGCTGGGAAGCCAGCAGAACTGTAATCGTGGGACATATCTTACAATGTATGTTGGTTGGTTCTCTAATGAAACTCAAAGAGAAAGAAAGAAGAGAATATAGAATACTGAGATCTTGTTGAAAAGGGTGCCAAGAGCCTAGGTGTTTTGTAGTCCTCTTACAAAGAAGGAGATACTGTGTTTATGGATCCTGTAAAAATCGAGGGAAAAAACATCCAGGGTGCTTGTAAGAAAATAAGGTTAGGAAAAAAGGCAAGATGAAAAGAGAGGGGGGGGGAATAAGAAAAAATGTGCGCAAGGAAGAGCGATGAAGAAAAAAAAAAAAGGGTGGAAGTGGAAGTGAAAAAAAAAAAAAGGAAGCGGGTAAGGAACTAGACCTCTTTCAGAAATTGATAGAAAAAGATTTAACCCACCTTGCCCGTGACTGCCATAGGAGACCCTATCCCCACAACAATCTTACTGACATGGAAAGAAAAGCCTTGAATGACCTTGAATCAGACAGAGACATAGTCATCAAGAATGCGAATAAGGGGGGGACTGTGGTAATTTTAAATGCTGATGTCTATAAGAATGAGGCACTTCGCCAATTGTCTGACACAGACACATACCAGGCACTCAAATCAGACCCCACTGCAGCTTTCACCAAGGCCATTACATGCCTTTTGGATAGAGGCACATCAGTTGGGATCTTTTCTGTTCATGAGAGAGATATTTTCATTCCAGATTGTCCCATCATGCCGGTATTCCATCACCTACCCAAGATTCACAAGGGGCTAGATCCCCTTTTGAGGAGACCCATTGTGGCTGGTATAGGCTCTCTTAACGAGCGTTTTGGGGAATGGCTTGATGGGCAACTACAACCATTAGTGGTGGATTTACCCGGTTACCTCAAGGACACAACACAGCTTCTGACCAAACTCAACCAATTTCAATGGCATGACAGCTATCGTTGGGTCAGCTGTGATGTGACAAGCTTATACTCCAGCATTCCTCATCATCTTGGCATCAGAGCTGTGGCTACTTTCCTGAGGGAATCGGGTAAAATGTCCCTGGTACTTCAAGATTTCATTTTACTTGTTTTGGAATATTTACTTACTCACAATTTTTTCATGTTTGACGGGGGCTATTATCTCCAAAGATGCGGGGCCTCCATGGGAGCCAAGTTTTCTCCCTCGCTCGCCAACCTATTCATGGGCTGGTGGGAGAGGTCCCGCATCTTTGGACATGATAGCCCCCGCAGGACTGATACGGTGTTCTATTGTCGCTACATTGATGACCTCCTGTTTATCACTTCAGACAGCGAGGCAGATCTCACACTTTGGCTTGATTATTTCAACAATAACTCTCTGAATTTAAAGTTTACCGGTGAATTAAATTCCAAATCCATAAACTTTCTGGATGTTAAGTTGACAGGTGCGGGCAATACAGTAGTTACTAGCCTCTACAGAAAACCAACAGCGGGCAATGCCATTCTAAGAGCAGATTCTGCCCATCCGAGACACACCATCAGGGGGGTCCCGTATGGCCAGTTCCTCAGACTCAGGAGACTTTGCAGTGCACCTGAAACCTTTAATGAGGAGGCCCATAATATGGCAACCAGGTTTAAAGATAGAGGGTACCCTGAACACATCATTACTAAAGCCCTGCTGGCTGCCAGCTCTGTTCCCAGAGATAATTTGCTACAAAGTTCCAAGAGAACAGCTTCCAAATTTTCCAATAATACTCCAGTTTTCTCTACTCCATTCAGTTTAGAGTTTCAGAAAATTAAAAACACAGTGATGAAGTATCTGCCCATACTGTATAGTGACCCAGCCTATAGTGCCATACTACTTAAGGGCATTAAAACAGTGTCTCGAAGGGCACCCACGCTTGGAAGCTCCCTTTCACCCAGCCTATTTAATAGCAAAATCACCCATCATGGCTGGCTGAGTTTTAAGGGCACCTTCAAGTGTGGTATTAAAAGCTGCATTTATTGCGGCTTCATCAAAACAGGCCAACACGTCATTTCATGTAGCAATCATAGAGAATTTGAGATTAAGAGTTTTATGAATTGCAACACCAAACACATTGTGTATGTCATTTCCTGCACACTGTGTAATATACAGTATGTGGGACGTACAATTCGTAGGCTTAGAGATCGTCTCAGGGACCATCTTTATGATATCTCCACCAATAAAAACACCAATGTGGCACGACATTGGAACAACATACACTTTAAGGACATCACCAGTCTTGTTATACAGGGTGTAGAACAGGTCAAAACCCCCATCAGGGGAGGCGACAAGTTCCGGTCATTGTGCAAACGTGAAGTGTTCTGGATCTTTTCACTCCAAACCAGAATTCCGTCCGGAATGAATTTTGAGTGGGATGTGTCCCATTTTTATGACTGATCAGTATCAGTATCCAGTTTCACGTTTGTACCTTTGTCCATTACTGCCACAATTACATATTACACAGCTCATCATATCTCCTTGGAGATTTTTCTCAGATTTTGTGTCTCCTAATTCCCCCCCCCCTTTTTTTACTCTAGACGTGTCCGGTTCTTGAGTGCACTATATATATATACATACAGAACTATTTCGCTGATAACCGACATTTCTCCGACATGGATTTTACATTATACCATCTTCACGCTCTCCCATACATGTATTTACAACACATGTGGTAGATTTTTGGTTTTTGAAGCGTTCTAATTACACATTCAGATTATGTATATGCCCAAGTACCAGCACATCCATCTTATCTTATGTATGCATGCGATTCCTATGGATCTCATCTCACTGCATATTTCACTCTAGGTATTTAAGAGGCTTATCATACTTCATTCTATATGAGCTTGGTCCTAAACATACATTAAGCTCCCTCGATCTGCCGGTTGTCCCTGCCCTATGTTTATTTTTACATTGACTTTTATCTTTTTTCATTTCATCTTTTTTCCTTCTTTTTTCCCATTTTTTTTTTTCCCGCTTCCTTTTTTTTTTTTTTCACTTCCACCCTTTTTTTTTTTTTTTCTTCATTGCTCTTCCTTGTGCACATTTTCCCATTTTTTCTTATTCCCTCCCCCCCCCCCTCTCTTTTCATCTTGCCTTTTTTCCTAACCTTATTTTCTTACAAGCACCCTGGATGTTTTTTCCCCCGATTTTTACAGGATCCATAAACACAGTATCTCCTTCTTTGTAAGAGGACTACAAAACACCTAGGCTCTTGGCACCCTTTTCAACAAGATCTCAGTATTCTATATTCTCTTCTTTCTTTCTCTTTGAGTTTCATTAGAGAACCAACCAACATACATTGTAAGATATGTCCCACGATTACAGTTCTGCTGGCTTCCCAGCCATTCATACGATATTGTTCATTATCTTAATATGTTCATCGGGACATTTCATATGCATTAGAGGTCGACCGATATATCGGCCGGCCGATATATCGGCCGATATTTGGCCGTTTTTAAGAAATCGGCATCGGCCGATTATTGTGAAAATTAGGCCGATTTTCGGCCGCTACACTAAACGCTGCTTTGCCCCACTCCACCTACAGCAGCACGAGAAATCATTACCCGCGCCGCTGATAGCCTGTGCCGGCCCCTATAGAGGAGAGAAACAAACAAGTTTCAGTAGCACCGCCCAGCCCCGCCCCCCTACCTCGGCGGGCTGTAGCAGAGGAAGAAAGCATCGTGATGATCAAACATGTCACAAGCCCGTGCCGCTGCCGCCACTGCTGCCTGTCTGACTAGTAACTCAGAGAGGTGATCATGGCCAGCACTACCTCCTCTTCCTTCCCTGCATGGAGTCACTGTCTAGATAGCTGCAAGGTACCAAGCATTACTGTATTTTCCCTACATACCAGTAATTTTTTAAAAAGCTTGCAAGGAATTATTTTTTTTAGCTTTACAACATCTTTTTTTTGCTGCATCAGAGCATGTCACACAAGTTAATTCTATCTGGTGAAGGTTGTAAGGCTACAGATAGCAAAAGACATTCAAGCTATGCAATTTATTTTATAGTGCATTGTAGCTTCTTATAGCTATAAAAAAAAAAGGGCAAGTCAAAAATGTTGTGTGCTGCTGTGCCCACTGTAGACTTTAATCTCCTTTAATGGGACACCTGGCTAAGACTGACAAGCAGGCATTGCGTTGCATTGTGAAAATGGATGATGACTCTGGGTGGATATCTGCCTCTTCACAATGTAACTCTCATCCTCATCCACCTTCACAATGCAACTCAATCATCTTCATCCCCCTCCACAATGCACACATGGCCAGCACCATCCATCTATCCATCCCCCCTCCACGGCCAGCACCATCCATCCATCCCTCCTCCACGGCCAGCACCATCCATCCATCCCTCCTCCACGGCCAGCACCATCCATCCATCCCTCCTCCACGGCCAGCACCATCCATCCCTCCTCCACGGCCAGCACCATCTATCCATCCCCCCTTCACGGCCAGCACCATCCATCCCTCCTCCACGGCCAGCACCATCCATCCATCCCTCCTCCACGGCCAGCACCATCTATCCATCCCCCCTCCACGGCCAGCACCATCTATCCATCCCCCCTCCACGGCCAGCACCATCCATCCATCCCTCCTCCACGGCCAGCACCATCCATCCATCCCTCCTCCACGGCCAGCACCATCCATCCATCCCTCCTCCACGGCCAGCACCATCTATCCATCCCCCCTCCACGGCCAGCACCATCCATCCATCCCTCCTCCACGGCCAGCACCATCCATCCATCCCTCCTCCACAACACATCTCCCACCCACGCCCAGCACCATCCATCTCCCCTCCACAACGCATCCCAATGCAAAAATCGGCCCAAAATATCGGCCGCAAAAATCGGCATCATATATCGGCCATCGGCCTCCCCAATTTCTAAATATCGGCATCGGCCAGAGAAAAACCCATATCGGTCGACCTCTAATATGCATATTGTGTGTTTTTTGTTCTTATTACTGTATTAACTGTTTTTTGTATATACAGCTGTCAACAGTAATGTTCGGCTTCTCCGTTTTATCAAATTTTATTTGTTCCTTGTAAATATACATTTAAGTATTTAATTCATGTAGATCGCACAGTCATCGCGACATGTATGGCGATGTCTTTGTTGTCGGCGAGATGTGGTGGCCTCAAATGTGGCTTTTTTTGTAATTGGATGTGTCAAGACAGAGAATCAGATGGCGTATTTCCATTTCAACACATGTTTACCTACTGCCTAGGGAGTTTTTCATTAACCCTTCATTAACCTCTTGGTTTTACTTTTCCCTTTCCAGTCTAACATTAAAGTATTAAAATATGGGGGCGTGGCCAACTTCCGGTATGTGAGGAAGCATCTTCACAGAGCTCCGACTGCACATTGATCCTGCATTATCCTGACGGACCTTAAGCCTCCTCATTTCCCCATCTAAGCGATGGTGAAATACGGCCCCGGAGCGGCCCCAAAGTCGGCGGAGATGCTGGGGATGTTCTCACACGAGGCGACCCAAAATGGCGCCCGCTCGGAGCGGCGTCCTTCTTCTGTTCCTCCGGCTCGCAAGCCCGCCGAGGGGGATGATGACTGGCCAGACCTCACTGATCCTCTGGCCTCTCCCCTGTCCTCTCCCCAGTTAAATCCGGAGGAGGGTGGATCTGGTGAGCAGCGGACAGAGCCGTCGCTGCTACAAATCATGGACACCATTAAAAGCTGCCATGCTTCCCTGACATCACAGATTGAAACCATCAGGGTGGACTTTGCTATTCTCAAGGATGATGTCCAGAAGGTGAGACACAGGGTGTCACAGGCGGAGCAGAGAATCAGCGCAGTGGAGGATGATCTCAACCCCCTGATGGTGAAGGTGAGAGATATGGCGGCGGACTACAAGTCCCAGGAGGCCAAAATGGGGGACATCGAGGACAGAATGCGCAGAAACAACCTGCGGTTCCTGGGATTCCCAGGGGCTCGGAGGGGAAGAACCCGGAGGAGTTTCTGCTATCCTGGCTCAAGCAAACCTTTGGTGAAGACAGCTTTTCCAACCTGTTTGCTATAGAAAGGGCTCACAGAGTCCCCATGAGAGCTCCACCGCCAGGATGATTCCCCAGACCCATGCTAGCCCGCTTCCTATATTTTAAGGATAAGGAGACCATCCTACGCAAGGCCCGTAATATGCCTGACCTGCTCTACAACAACAACCGCATTTCCATATTTCCGGATTTTTCGGCGGCTACACAGAAGCAGAGAGCGGCTTTCCAGAGCGTGAAGCAGCGCCTGAGGGAACGGAGCCTGCCGTACAGCATGTTATACCCGGCCAAACTTCGGGTGGTGCACAAGGGCCAAACACAGTTCTTCATGTCGCCCAAGGGAGCAAACCGATGGCTGGAATCGCTGGGACATGGGTAAGACTCCTGCGTGCCCCTTGATGCTCCTGTCCCTTGGTGAGCCTGGGAGACATCCCCAGGGATGAGTGACGGTCATAATAATCCTTTTATTATCCTCTTCGGGTGTTTTCTTTTTTTTTTTATTACTTGAATCCTTAGTACAAGAGCGGCTGCTCTCTAGGCCCCAATATAGCCTGAGTGCTCCAGCCTTCCTGATGAACAATGCGGCTTTGAGACCTACTGCTGAGGGTCCTTCATCTATAGCGGTCATGTTTCTGCTCTACGTGAACTCACATACTTAACCCTAAGTTTTCCTGCCCGGCTGGTGCAGGGAGAATACCCCCCTCTTAGGGAGACATTTTCTGGTTACTGTTTTGGGGTGAAGCCTGTGGGATGTTAGGGGCTGCAGGCAGGGTGGGGGGAACGGGAGTTAGGATCCGTGAATCTGGATCCGGGACAGTTCTTGTGTTTTCTCTTTTTTTGGTTGTTCTTTTTTTAAAAAATTTTCCACTGTTCAAGTATTTTGACCTACCTGTCAATTCTCTGCGGTCCAGAGACCCTGGTCCTCAATTGCATGTGTCTACCCAGCAATGTACTTATGTATATATGAATATGTGCCCTATACTGATCTATAACGCAGTGCGCTTAAGTGTGCCGATGATGTTGATGCTTTACCAGGGGGCCCCTCCGCTCTTACTTTTTACTGCTGTGGGAGGCCCTGAGGGTCCCCCCTTTTTCCGTGAATGCTATGATGCAGACCCTTAATCTATTGTCCTGGAATGTGCGGGGGCTGAACTCTAAGATTAAACGGGCCTTGGTGTTCAAATATATTATGAAACGTAAGCCACAGGTGATATTTCTCCAGGAGACGCATCTGGTGGGTTCCAGGACACTGGCGCTCCATAGGGCCTTTGTCGGCAGGGCATTCCACTCCACTTATTCTAATTATGCCAGGGGGGTCTCGGTTCTTATCTGTAAATCCTTGTTATGCACGACCAAATCCGTGAAACTGGACCCCCTGGGTAGGTATGTGGCCCTGGTGCTGTGTATTAATAATCAGATGTACACCCTGGTGGCGATCTACATGCCGCCCCCGTTTACAGTTGAGGTGTGGGATGCAATGATGGCGGCAGTAGTTCAGATGGCAGAGGGACCACTTATCTTAGCCGGAGATATGAACGCTGTGTTAGCTCCGGATAAGGACAGGTTTGGAATGGCGGCTGTGAGGGGGTCACCATTAGAAGCATGTGTGAAACACTATGATTTGGAGGAGGCCTGGCGTTGGAGGCACCCGGATACTAAGGCATACTCATGTTATTCCTCCACCTTTAACACCCTCTCTAGATTAGATATGTGTTTTGTATCCACTGCACTTCTTCCGCGGGTGGTGGGAGTTCAGTACCTGCCAAGGGCCGTCTCTGATCACTCCCCTTTGCTTATTACTATTGATATGGAGAGGCCCAGAGGCTATGCACAATGGAGACTGAGCCCTCTGTGGCTCAAGGAGGAGTATTTTGAGCGGTCCGTAGCCAGGTCCATTAACACTTTCTGGCTGGAAAACAGAGGGGAGGCGCCAGTGGGAGTCACGTGGGAAGCGTTTAAGGCTTCGCTTAGGGGTATAGTCAGGGCTGAGGTTAAACATTTCCAATCTGACAGGGAATGGAAGGTCAGGGAGGCGGAGCAGGTAGCTGCTGAGGCGGAGGTTGACTACATAAAAAATCCCAACCCTGAAACCCATAGGAAGTGGAGAGAGAATATGCGACTCCTGGATTTGGTCCTGGTAGAAAAAACGCAGAAAAAATTGCTATACCAGGCTCAAAGGGTGTTTGAATTTGGGGACAAAAACAGTAAGTTGTTGGCCTACTTGGCCCATTCCCACCAATCGCCAACCTCTATCCCAAGAATATATAATGTACAGAAGCAGCTGTGCACGTCACAGACGGACATAGCTCAGGCCTTTGTGGCCTTTTACTCTGATCTATACACATCAAGGGTCGACTATACCACGGAGGTAGTCAGGGAGTATCTGGCTCCAATACCCCTTCTGGAGCTTTCGGGAGGGGTGGCGGAGGACCTAGATGGGCCTCTCACGGTAGAGGAGGTGACATCGCCCATGAATTCCTTGAACCCTAACAAGACCCCGGGTATGGACGGGTTCCCTGCAGAATGGTACTCCACATATGCAGAGAGCCTGGCTCCCCAACTGCTCAAGATGTATATGGACGCGTACCGGGGGGGGGGTGCTCCCTGAATCTCTGCGAGAGGCACTTATAGTGCTGATCCCTAAGCCGCACAGGGACCTTGATTTCTGCGAATCGTACCGACCAATATCCCTGATCAATGCAGACGCCAAAATTCTAGCCAAACTACTGGCTAAGAGACTGAATAAGGTGATTGCGTCGGTAATACATCGCGATCAGACGGGATTCATACCAGAGCGTTCGACGGCCATCAATCTCCGCCGACTTTTTACCATCCTACAAACTGGGGGACCCACGCCGGATACTCGGGCGGTGATGTCCCTCGATACGCATTAAGCGTTTGACTCCATTGAATGGCCATATCTGGTGGCTGTCCCTGGGCGGCTGGGGTTCGGTCCTAGGTTTATAAAGTGGGTGCAGATACTGTATGCCGAGCCAAGGGCCAGGATCAGGGTCAACAATACAGTCACAGATCCATTTAACATAGCGAGGGGCACTCGACAGGGATGCCCGCTGTCCCCACTCCTTTTTGCCCTGGCTATAGAGCCGCTGGCGGCTCTGTTGAGAGAGGATGTGGGTGTGAAGGGGTGTGCGGTCAATGAGCTGGAAGAGAAGACATCCCTATATGCGGATGACATGCTGGTGTATCTGTCTGACACGGAGGATTCGTTGCCCAGGGCCCTGGATGTTATTTCAGAGTTTGGCCGGTTCTCGGGTTTCAAGGTGAATTGGAATAAATCCATTCTGTTTCCTTTGTCCCGAGGCTGCCCCTGGGGGCCCCACTGAAAATAGTCTCTAAATTTCGTTATTTGGGAGTGGAGATTCAACTGCCGATCCAAACTTACATAACTAACAATTTGACCCCCATGAAGGTGAGATTGAGGGAGAGCCTGCAGACCTGGGCTAAGCTGCCACTGGGTCTCCTGGGTCGAATCAACGTGTTTAAGATGATTTACCTGCCCAGGTTCCTGTACCTGCTTTGGCATGCACCAGTGTACATCCCCAAGACGTGGTTCACAGGGATTAATAGGATGCTCTTGGCGTTTCTCTGGGGCCCTAAGCCCGCCAGAGTGGCGCTGGACACACTGTACTTGCCGGTACGGGAGGGAGGACTGGCCCTACCTAATCTGCAATGTTACTACCTGGCTGCCCAACTCACGCATGTGCACTGGTGGGGGTTCCCTAACGCAGACATGGCCTCGGTGGCGACCCAGGCGGCCCTGGTCCATTCGTATGAGGGACTCAATGTCCTCTATAGGAATGGCCCATACCCGGAGCAGGGGGCAGGTTTGTTGAAACTGGCGTATAAAATCTTTCATACGTGTAATGCTAGGGTGGGGGGTACTGCTCTGAGGATGTCCCCCAATGCTCCTCTGTGGCATAACCCTCAACTTCGGGAAATATTTCAGGTACCAGATGGGTCGTGCTGGGCGGCATATGGGGTAAAGTACGCTCATCAACTTTTTAGAGATGGGATCTTTAAGACCTTTGTGGATTTGAAATCGGAATATGGGGTCCCCAACACATTCTTCTTTCGGTACCTGCAGCTGCGTCATGCGGTAAATGGCCAATATGGCAGGGGGGTGGTGGCGCTCTCCCCTTCTAGAGTGGAAAGGATATTAATTGATGGGGAACATACACAGTTGATCTCCAAATATTACGTTATGCTGTTGACATCATCCTCTCCTAGAATGAGGAGGGTGTTGTCGCAGTGGCAGGAAGATATACCGTCCCTCACGGAAGAGACATGGTCAGAGGTTCTGGACACGTTGGTACCCTCGGTAATCTCAGCTAGAGACAAGTTGACTCAGTTCAACTATCTTCATAGAATTTACTATACTCCCAAGCGTCTACACAAGATGGGCAGACGGGAATCATCAGACTGCCCTCGCTGCCATACAGCAGAGGGAGATTTCTTTCATATGATATGGCTATGCCCCCGGGTGGAGAGCTTCTGGAGGGAAATACTAAAATTTCTTGAGGATACTATGGAGCTTCCAAACATTTACTCCCCGGCCAGATGTCTCTTAGGGGATCTGGAAGAGGAGGAAATATCAAACTCACAGAAAAATCTGCTTAGAGTGCTGTTTTACTACGCAAAGAAAGCAGTGGCCCTTAAATGGAAGGGCCCGTCACCGCCGTCCTTACAAGAATGGGTGGTCCTGGTAAATAGGGCCGTGCCTATGTATAAGTTGACCTGTATTGCCAGAGGTTGTCCTAAAAAATTTGATAAAGTATGGGCTAGATGGGTGGAAAGGGTGTCGGGGGAGGATGCAGGGGCATTAAGATTAGCAAGTATCAGGTGGCTAGAGAGGGGGGAGGAGCCCTGTAACCAAGTTGAGCGCTGGAGGATATCAGTTGATTGCACACTGAGGGCATGGCATAGGACAGGTGATAATGTTCCATTATGATTTCTGTTTATGGTCTAGGATTTTCTGTTGTTTTTTGTTTTTCTTTACATGCAATGTGTCTCAAGATCCGTGCTGTAAACTGGATGACTCTATAATCAGTAGTTGATGTACTTGACGTATGTTGTACAAAATGTGTACTGTGCTGTATCCTTGTATGATACTGTTAATATGTACAATAAAATTTACCCTTTAAAAAAAAAAAAAAAAGTATTAAAATATTGTAATACCAATATATCGATTCCGCTATGCAACCTGACACACACTCCATGCCCATACCCTGATCGCTATCATTCTCTAGAGAGATTCTCTATTTAGAATGAGGTTCACATGTTGGCAATTGTTTTTCATTAGCCTCATATAGCCACATTGACACTTCCCGACATTTCAAGTGCCTCTTTTTTACTATCATTTCATACTATTCTGCATGTTTACTCATTTACTGATTTTTAAGATATTTTAGAACTCTTCTATAAACGGCCACACATGTTCACATCTTTTTGCTTTTGTTTTTGTCTTTGTATTAATGGTTCAGCTCACAATAATTGTTTAACCAGTCCAGATATATGCCCCGGTGTCTCAGTTATTATAACAATAATGAGTAAGTACACAAACACATACAGGCAACAAAAATACAAAAAACAAAAATAATATAACAATAATCATAAAAATAATAAAAAACACAAGTTAATATACTATAAAACAAATAAGACCATTAGAATTAAGGTGCACCTTTTCACTATGCTCAATCTTTAGGCATTTTTTGTTCACTACATTACACCATATTATTTTATGGTCTATGCATCGTCCTTCATATGGTTCACCGTCATATTCACCCCCATTTTTTTCCCCTTTTTTTTTTTTTTTTTCCCCCCATTTCACTTTATTTGTTTTTCTTTCTTCTTCTTTTTTAATTAATTTCACTTTACTTTATTGCACTTTAATTCATATCATATTTTTTGTTTTCTTCATTTCATTTTATTTGTTACTTATACATGTTATACATGTTTTACACATATCATTCCATTTCCTGTCTTCTTTAATTCACTTCTCTTACACTCAAATAGATTTCTTCACACTTACACATACTCCTACACTCTCTTTCACATTTTTCTGCACCCCACTTCTCTATTGGGTCAACACATAATTTTATCCAATGTTCACTATTCACTATGAATTTGTATGAGACATAGTCCACATGAGACACTCTCTGATTGTCTGTCGAGACACACCCAAACTTCACAGGGGACCCTGTTCAACTTAATTGTTTCCAGAGCCCCCTCCCACTCATTGGGTTGTAAGGTATATATTCACTCATTTTACTGCTTACACACTAGCTATGAAGAAGCACTAAGGCATAGTGCGAAATGTCAGCTTTTCTTTTGTTGTGCTGTTTTTTGCTGTGGCATGTATTTTGTGATTTTTAATTAAAGGAGGAGTTTTTTTGGAGTGCGGCTGTCCCAGCTTTTTTCCTTCATCCTAACCTGCATTTTGATTGCACTGCCTGCACCCTTGGCTCGGACCACAGGAATCAGATTACCTGGTTCTCTTTGAGCGGTTACCCACTCTCTCATTTCATTTCGGACATTGACTATTTTTAATCCTCATGCTGCTAGCATTAGTAAATAGATAGGAAAGTATATTAAATTGACTTTTTCATATTACATTTCTTCAGTTACTTCCTGGCTTCCTGGTTGTATTTTAAGATGGCTAGTGCCAGAAATGCTGGGGGTGGTTTTCAAAGCGATTTCTCAGCAAAATAAAGCATGGAGACATGGATGGGTGGGTGGCTTTGAAAATTAAAAATGAATTAAATAGTGGTTTTTGATTTGTGGCGCTCAGATGCAGTATAGTTAACTACTTGCCGACCGCCCACCGTCGTTATACGTCATCACTTTGAAGATGAATA
Source organism: Rana temporaria (assembly GCF_905171775.1). Taxonomy (NCBI): domain Eukaryota; kingdom Metazoa; phylum Chordata; class Amphibia; order Anura; family Ranidae; genus Rana; species Rana temporaria. The sequence goes on from NC_053493.1 coordinate 130,627,618, forward strand.
TCTCGGTAACGGCAGCAGTTGCTGCCACAACCAAGATATTCATCTCTTCAGTGGGCGGTCCTGTCAGCGATAACGGCGGTCTCCGCGGTGAGATCGCCGTTATCGGTGGCGGGAGAGGGGCCTCCCGCCGCTCTCCCACGCCCTCCTCCGCTTACCGTAGCCGTCGGTAGCGGCGGAGGAGATCGGGACCGTTCGGCAGCTGTGCGGGGTTGCGAGTGAAGGAAAAATCTCCTTCACCCGTCCCCATAGCTCTGCTGGGTGGAAGTGACGTCAAAACGTCAGTCCCGCCCAGCGTCTTAAAGAAACATTTTTTTTTTTTTTGTCATTTGAAAAAATGACCGTTTCAAATTTTTTTTTTCCTTGCATTTAAGCCTAAATATGAGATCTGAGGTCTTTTTGACCCCAGATCTCATATTTAAGAGGACCTGTCATGCTTTTTTCTATTACAAGGGATGTTTACATTCCTTCTAATAGGAATAAAAGTGATCATTTTTTTATTTTTTTTATTTCAGTGTTAAAAATTGTAAAATAAATAAAAATAAATACGAAAACCCCAAAAAAAAATTCCCGACGAGCTCGCGCATAGAAGCGAACGTATACGCGAGTAGCGCCCGCATATGAAAACAGTGTTCAAACCACACAAGTGAGGTTTCGCCGCGATCGTTAGAGCGAGAGCAATAATTTTAGCCTTAGGCATACTCTGTAACTCAAAAAATTCAACCTGTAGAATTTTTTAAACGTCGTCTATCGAGATTTTTAAGGGTAAAAGTTTGACGCCATGCCACGAGCGGGCGCAATTTTTAAGCGTGACATGTTGGGTATCATTTTACTCGGCGTAACATTATCTTTCACAATATATAAAAAAATTGGGCCAAATTTATTGTTGTCTTATTTTTTAATTTAAAAAAGTGCATTTTTTCCAAAAAAAGTGCGCTTGTAAGACCGCTGCGCAAATACGGTATGACAAAAAGTATTGCAATGACTGCCATTTTATTCTCTAGGGTGTTAGAAAAAATTATATATAATGTTTGGGGGTTTTAAGTAATTTTCTAGCAAAAAAAATGTTTTAGTCTCGTAAACACTGAATCTGAAAAACAGGCCCGGGGCTTAAGTGGTTAATTATCTTAGAGACAGTCCAATAACTTTTTTTTGTATGCTAGTTGCTATTACAATTTTGTTCCATTTTGGCACAATAAAGGCTTTAATTGTTTATACAATTTAATTTTTTTCTAGTTTAATTCGATTTGCTTTTAGGTAATGTCCTACACTTTTGTAAAAAATAAAATCAAATCATTTACATTAGCAATAAAACTTGACAGAGGTTTAACCTTTTTACACTCTATCCAGAAATAAATAAAAAATGTTTTGGCTTTACATACACTTTAAGACCCCCGTTTTGCCTGTATAGCCTATCACTTTTCTCATGCAAGAAGGATAAACTTTTAGAAGAAAGACAAACTAAGGTGATAACTAACCTTGGAGTGACACGGGTGAGTTCATCAGATGGGTGCAAGATCCGACAAGTAGTAAACGTAAATGTAGAGTTGGTCTGAGACAAGCATTTCCCAGGGTGGTACACTAAATACAAAACAATAAGACATCTAATTACTGACTTTTATAGCAAACACAAAGTCAAATCTTTAAAAGATGTAACAATTAAAAAAATAATTGTATGCTTATAATTAGACTAAGCATCAAAATATATTTATTAAATTACAAAACATGCATTCTTTGGAACTGCAAGTCCAAAATCAGCTGCAGTATAGGTGCTTTTTATCATGATACAATTTCAGGGCTGATTAATACACTAACAGTTGAAACCAAATAGTTTACTCAATAAACCAGAGCAAATGGCACTGTATAACCAAGTGCTGTAACCCTTAGCAATCAACACAATTTCAATCAGATCCGTCTGCCTATAACCCTTTGCTTTTCTGATAAAATTAAAAGGGTTAGTTTATGGAATTCCAAATATCAAAACCTAGCTTGATAGACAGTGTAAATTATGCTTTACTTGATTCCAGTTATTTTACCAGTACAAATTAAAAGTATAGTAATATTCGATTGCTATAGGGGACAAATCTTTTTCCCCAGGGTTTAAAGTTGATTTCATTATATCTGCACCAATGATGGACTAGAACGTGGAAATTTACTCCTGATGTAACAAAAGGAAGGTCGGTAATATATTGCCATTAATGTGGCTTGAAGCAAATCCACTATATACAAGGAGAGTAAAAGCCCATTTAAAGACATTTTAACAGGCCAAAATGCAGAAGCCAAAACAGAGCATAGAGGTTCTTTGGAAAATCATCAAGGCAAGTTGCTATGCAGTTGGGTATCCATATATAAAATATATCTAGTTTGAGTTAGGGGAGAACTAATTTTTTGGCGTCCTGTCAATTATGGAATAGTAAAGACAAAGTGTGATTAGTAAGAAAAAGGAAAAACAGATTAGCAAAATTCTTTCCTGAATAATAATAGTTAAAATTATAACCTTAGACTTTTTAGTGGCAAAGATGCTACCATCCTACTATAGTAAAAACAAAAAGGACTATAGTAGATATTATATTTATTTCAGGAAAGAAGTATGCTTCATAGCATGTTTGCAATTTCTTTATTTTACAGACGTTTGATGATACATAATATTGCTCCCAATTTTTTAACCAATTCTTGATTAGATATAAAGGCTGCTAAAATTAGAGTCAAGCAAAGTTTTTAGCATAGAAATGATAAGGTTGGAGGCTCCTTCTAAAAAGGTTGAGACTGAAAAGCGACAGTAAAGTAAGCAGGTAGCTTATGTATTTTTCTTAAACAAACCTTTTCCCATGTTTTCAAGTTCTCTGAAGGGCACAACATCACATAACAGAAGCTGCAGGTTCAATAAGCATTTGTGGTTAGATGCTTGTATTTGAGATTAGACATTTGTGATAAGCCCATACCAACATTAATTTAAAAAAAAGAAAAGGATTAACCCTGTAGCTAGAACATCCTTCATTTTTAGCCCTTCTGCTTGCCTGAAGTAGCCTACACCCCAGTCAAAAAGTTCCTTTTGTTTTGAATAGCTTGGAGATTTTTTTTTTTTTTTTAAGTCCCCAGTCCAGGGGGCAAGAACATTCAGTGCCAAGGGCAGATATGTCAGACTGTGCCCCCTTCTCTATGATGTGCCCTCACAATTATCTTCTAAACAAGAGTGATAGCAGCCGGGAGTTGGATTCCAGGTGCCACCACGGTTGCCTCAGCATTACTGTGCAGCTCCAGGTCCAACAATCAGATTTCATGTGTACTTGGAAGTGCACATTTTTTCTCATGTGACAACACTGAAGAAATTACACTTTGCTACAATGTAAAGTAGTGAGTGTACAGCTTGTATAATCGTGTACATTTTCTGTCCCTTCAAAATAACGCAACATACAGCCATTAATGTATAACCTGCATGCAACAAGAGTGAGTACACCCCTAAGGAAAAATGTTCAAATTGGGCCCAATTAGTATTTTTCCCTCCCGATGTCATGCGACTCATTAGTGTTTCAGGTGTGAATGGGGAGCAGGGGTGTTAAATTTGGTGTTATCGCTCTCACTCTCTCAAACTGGTCACTGGAAGTTCAACATGGCACCTCATGGCAAAGAACGCTCTGAAGATCTTAAAAAAATAATTGTTTTTCTACATAAAGATGGCCTAGGCTATAAGAAGATTGCGAAGACCCTGAAAATGAGCTGCAGCACAGTGGCCAAAACCATACAGTGGTTTACCAGGACAGATTCCACTCAGAACAGGCCTTGCCATGGTCGCCCAAAAAGGATGAGTGCACGTGCTCAGCATCATATCCAGAGGTTGTCTTTGGGAAATAGACGTAGGAGTGCTTCCAGCATTGCTGCATAGGTTGAATGGGTGGAAGGTCATCCTGTCACTGCTCAGACCATACGCCGCACACTGCATCAATGCATGACTGTCGTCCCAGAAGGAAGCCTCTTCTAAAGATGAAGCACAAGAAAGCCCAAAAAAAGTTTGCTGAAGACAAGCAGACTAAGGAGATGGATTACTGGAACCACATCCTGTGATCTGATGAGACGAAGATAAATATATTTGGTTCAGATGGTGTCAAGTGTGTGTGGCAGCAACCAGATGAGGAGTACAAAGACAAATAGGTCTTGCCTACAGTCAAGCATGGTGGTGGGAGTGTAATGGTCTTGAGGGAACCATGAATGCTAACATGTACTGTGACATACTGAAGCAGAGCATGATCCCCTCCCTTTGGAGACTGGGCTGCAAGGCAGTATTATAACATAACGACCCCAAACACACCTCCAAGACGACCACTACCTTGCTAAAGAAGCTGAGGGTAAAGTTGATGGACTGGCCAAACATGTCTAAACCCTAGTAAACACCAGCTTCCTCTATATCTTGCACCTCCTGGCTTGACCCGCAGTGTCAGTGGAAGAAGTCACGTGATGTGACGAACACGCGTCGGGATAGGAGAACCAAAGCAGACACAGAACGACGGCGGTGAGACGAGCTCGCTGCTCGTGTGGTTTTTGACTGTTGTCCTCCTTTTTAAATGTGTTTTTTACCTTATGCGCTACCTTATTCAAAATAAATTTCATATGGTACTGCACTATGGGCCTTCCTCTCTTTTCTCTTTTACCTTATACTTTCTGAGCATTCACTGACATTGCGGGTCAAGCCAGGAGGTGCAAGATATAGAGGAAGCGGGTGTTCCCATAATATCCAGTGACTCTCCAGAGATAGGTCCACTGTCCACAGCCTCAATCTTTTTTGAACTTGATGAGGAGCCTTCCCCTCTCAGCTTTAATTAATGAGGCCGCACATTTGAAGATACACCCTTGGTACTTTGAGCTATCTGTGCTATAGCTCCCAGGTGAGCATTTAGTACCACCTGAGGTGATTGCACCAAAGCCTGCCTAGCATCCCACATTGGATTTTTGGGTCACGTCTCTGATACCACTTTTTCTATAGACTTTTACACGTGTAGTGTGCTGTTTCATGTTATTTTACGTTTTTGGATTTTTTAGTCTAGATATTTTCAGTGTCTGCGATTTATTATGGTTCACATTGTTTGATCCATTTTTATTACTGTTTAATTGGTTTATACAGTCTGCTACACTCTGCTACACAGAGCTGTTTTTGCTCTATATTTTTACTGTTCAATTGGTCTATATAGTTTGTTACACTCTGCTACACAGACCTGGTTTTGCATTATTCACCTCTCCCTTTATAGTTTTCACCGTATTTATTTATATATTTATTTTGTCACACAAGGGTCGGCTTACTCATTTTTGGGCCTTGTCCGCGGTCCCTTGTCTTAGTTCATAGTTTCACAGCGCTTCACTACCACTCTTTCATATTTGTATTTTTTCTGTTTAAGGCAGACTAACAGGTGATTGCAGCAGTGCCCCCTAGTGTTTAGTACAGATACCTTTTCATTAATGGCTGTGTGTTGAGTTATTTTGAGGGGACAGCAAATGTATACTGTTATACAAGCTGTACACTAACTACTTTACATAGTAGCAAAGTGCAATTTATTCAGTGTTGTCACATGAAAAGATATAACAACATATTTACAAAAATGTGAGGGGTGTACTCACTTTTGTGAGATATGGTATATATTCTGTATCAATGATGTGGAGCCAGCTCTCAAAAGCTGGAAGAGTCACCCAAGTAGATAATTGGGGAGGGGGGCATGCTAAGTCACTTGTCAGAGCCTGCATGCATGTCATAAAGAGGGCGCAGCTCACCACATGGCATCACTTTCCCTCCCCTACATGAAACTACTTCCTTTTTGTTCTATCCCTGTGTGTTATTATTAGGAGAGGTGTTCTTTGTCTTCCTTTTCCACTGACAAGTCGCAACAGGAACAAGGGGAAATGTTACCAGCAGGGCTGTATAAAGCAACAAACACATTTTCTAGCACAAATGTGGAAAGATTAAAGCCTTGTTGAGGTTTTGTACTGTGCCTTCCTCCCCTGCTCACCTTAATTCTTCTCTAGGGATAATGAAGACACGCAGCAAGGAGAAATCTCCCCAGTGGAGTCACAGTAAAATAAAAACATGACCAGGTTTACTTTTCCTCACTTCCTATTTAAAACTACAAAAATAAAAATCTGGCACGAGTTGGGTTTCAAAACATAGAATGAAGAAATACATTTTTAAAAACTAGTTTTGAGCCCAGAATACAAACAAATACACAGAAATGACTTCCCTGGGTCTAAAAAGATATGGGCACCTATCCTGTTTTCCATGCACATGGACTGACAGAACCTGGTATTGTTGATTTGGGGCTTGTTTACATTGTTATGCTTTTTCAATACAATCTATGTTTGCATGTTGGTAAAAAATCCTACATGCTGCATTTTGGGTTTGTGGGTCTTCATTTTGCCACTCAAGTCCCAACACAATTCTTCCATAAAACTACTAATAAGTATAATATTGTGAGTCTCAAATATATGGGTTCCATCACATTATAATGCATTTTGTAACATGCATTGTCTAGGTGTGCATTTTCTGTGTATTTTTAAAAGGCAAATTAATTTGAATGGCTAAATTCAAAGCTATTTAAGTTATAAAATTATGCAAATGGAAGCAGGGATATGGAAAATAAGGATGAAAACTGAAAAAGACTCTTTGTGAAATTACTCTGTTGATGGGATTTAAAATTGCCAGTGAAGTCAACACTTTAGGGAAAGGTCTTCACATATGTTTGAAATCAAAGATCTAAAGCAGAACTCTAGTCAAACATCTAGTGCAAACTAGTGCAGTTTTAGTGTGATGACAACAGGACGCCAAGACTCCTGGGGTCACCTCAACACCTACCTATTGGTAGGTGGTAGGACCCATGTGGTGCCCAGTTAGGTTGGCAGTATGATGTCAAAAGGTCCTGATCACAAAGCTGGCACCTCCACTTCCAGCTTGATTTTGATATAGAGAGAATTGTGGAAAATCCAAAAACAAATAATGAAAAATTACGATAATAGTCCATAAAAGAAATGTGTTTTTTTCTAAATGAATACATTATGATGCTAAGAAAATTCTAGATAGTAGTTGGCTGGTTTCTTGCTTTATAATGCAAAATATGCTAATGGCAGGCAAGTTAAATTATTATTATAGAATCTGAACATCATTTCGCTCAATTAGCTACTGGTGTGAGTTATAATTGGTGCAAATACACTGATGCTTGGACAGCAAGGACATAACTAATGCTTGGAAAATATATGCATTTGCGCTTAAAAGGCCCTTTTCACATGAGGTGGATTCCATTCTGATCAGCAGGGAATCAGCTCACAGATCTCCTGCTGATCAGAACAGAGCAGGCATATGACACATCCATGTCTGCTCAGTTTCAGCAGAGCAAACACGAACAGAGCCCATTCTGCTCTATGGGCAGCTGGGAGTAAACTGCTTCGGCTCTCAGTTTACACTCTACTACCCTCTGATCCGATCTGCAATACAGATCGCCTTCCATTTTTTTGGCAGACCCAATCTGATCTGGAGGGGGGGCAGGTGTAAACGAAGATTCGCAGTTCAAGGACCATGCTATGGAACGCTCTACCAACGAACATCCGCATGGAAGAAAACCATCGGGCCTTCAGGAAAATACGTAAGACTCGTCTTTTCTGAAGGACCTTGGATGAAATTGGACAAAAAGTGCCTTGAGGCAATTCAGTTCGCATTTGTTAGCGCTATACAAGTTACTCACTCACTCACTCACTAAATGGACACAAGTCTGCATACTCCAGCCTGTCTATAAGGATGAATGGACCTTTCTGATTAGGTCTATCTGAAAAACTGACAGGTGGATCCGATCGACGCGTCCATGTGAAAGGGCCCTTAGACTATCATCTGCCTAGATGTTGTGGAGTTAAAATAAGTGTTTGCAAATACAGAAAAAAAATTATCTTAGAAATTAAGTATAAGAAATATTTTACACTGAAAATATGCAACACAAGAAGTATAAGCAGTATAAACAAAAATTCAAACATGATTCAAGTATTCCAAAATCCCTTTAATTAGAGCATTAAGCTTTGCCCCATAAAATCTCATGGAATTTTTTTCAACAAATCTGTACAAAAATAGTTTCCATTAGTGCAAAAAGATCATTTAGCAGTGCAAAACTATCCATGGTGAACCAGGTTCTATTTACACAAATTTACAGTTTCTTTCTATAAAATTCAAAGGAAACAGTGGCAGGACTCTTTTAAAGAGAGCATTTTGAGTGCTGAAAATAAAATATCAACATTTAAAATGTTAACCCTGTACAATGAAGTACAGCAATTCTTAACTATATACAAAAGTGCTGAGTATATTATACTAGTGACACACTGAATTGTTACAGTGTGTTGTTCCTGATATTGCCAAAGCCAGCATCCTCAATTTTAAAATGCTCAAGTGTCAGGGTTTAAAGAGAACCAGCCATCACTGGGCTTGCTCAAGAATCTCGATGTTCCTTCATATAGTATAACTATGCGGTATGACTTAGGAAATATTTATATTAGACTATTTGGTTGACTCATACTTTGTATGAGTCTAACATGGCCTTAATCAAATACTTTATATTGAGTCAGGGGGTCAGAGGTCACCTAAAGTCTGAGAGGCGCTGCCTTAAAGCGGTAGTTCACCCTCACTGACATGATTTTTCCATCGAGACAGGCATTGTAGCGCGAGCTACAGTATGCCTGTCCCGATTTTTTTACCCCCGTACTCACTGTGTACTCGTACATTAAAGATTTCGGCTCCCGCGGGGAATGGGCGTGCCTATGGAGAGGGAGGATGATTGACGGCCGGCCCTGGCACGTCACTCTCCCCGAAGACAGCCGGAGTAGGTCTCGGCTCTTCACGGCGCCTGCGCACAGGCTATGCGCAGGCGCCGTGAAGAGCCAAGCCTATTTCGGCTATTTCCAGAGAAGCGTGACGCGCCAGAGCCGGCCGTCAATCATCCTCCGTCTCCATAGGCACGCCCATTCCCCGAGGGGAGTCGGTATCTTCGATGTACGAGTACAAGGTGAGTACGGGGATAAAAAAATCGGGACAGGCATACTGTAGCTCGCGCTACAATGCCTGATTTTATGGTAGAAGAAAAAAAAATTTTTTTTTTTTGCGTTTATAGGGTGAACCCCCGCTTTAACAACTGCATGATCTCACCAACTGGCTTCTGAGAGGGACAGCAAATGTCAGATTTTAGGTGACTTTCAAAACTTTGACAAGCTGAAAACATACTCATTAGGACAGAAATAACGTTTACAAGATCTGGACTGATCATCCTAAGCCTTCCTTTAAAATAAATGTAGGCACTGAACTGGGCATGTAATACATAACCTTGTTATAGGCCACTAAGCTGTTAAAACAAATATATGGATACCAGAACTAGTATTTCTAGACTGACAGGTGCTCATGAAGTGTCAGGCATAGCAGCCAAAGTAAAGGCTTTTTTAAGGGGACAAATAAAAAAAAATCACTCATGAGTAAGCCTGCACAGTCATAAGAAAATGAACAACTTAGGGGCATATTTATAAAGCAGCAAATGTGACATTCAGAAAACATTCCCTGTAGGTGAATCTTCCTGATGCATGTGAGAAAGTTAGTAACATCAACAGACGTTGCTTTATAAATAGACCCCATAATATTCAAATAAATTTGTAAGTCTAGTAACAATTGGTTTCCCATCTCAACCGTCAACCCCACATCTACAAAAATTTTATATTGCAAAAAAGACCCTCCAGTCATGTGCAGGTTTTGTTAATATCCATTGCAACCAACATAAATTGCTTGTTACAAATTCATTTTCAGTTAAGGAGAATCTGTAGACTCATGGAACATTAAAATAAATTCTACTGTGAGATATTTGTAGGCTGTCACTGCTAAACTCCTACAAAATCTAGCTGCTCGACTATCGCTGGCCCAATATGTCTCGCATTACAAACCCAGAACAAGTATACAGCCTGTAAAAACAATTACTAGTTTGTATACTATGTTTGTATACTATGCCTCAGACGGCATAGAGCACAGATAGACAACCTTGGCACTCCAGTTGTTGTGGAACTGCAAGTCTCAGAAACATGATGGGATTTGTGGTTTCATTCAGCCTGAAGTGCCAAAATTGCCTACCCCATGTATAGAGCTTTTCTGGTACTGTTAATCCTGCAAAGCAGCCTATGCCTTTCAAGGTGATTTATTTAGCCATAAAATAATAATGGTTCTCATTGCTTTCGCATTCGCACTACAACTGTACGGTTATCCCAATCAGCTAAAGCAGTGGTCATCAACCCTGTCCTCAGGGCCCGCTAACAGGCCAGGTTTGCAAGATAGCTGAAATACATCACCGGTGATATCATGTGCTGCTCAGTGATTGCAGTATTCTAGTCTACATCTTCCCAAGGTAATACATAAAACCTGGCCTGTTAGCGGGGCCTGAGGACAGGGTTGATGACCACTGAGCTAAAGTATAGCTTCACACACCAGTTACAGCATGGCCAGACCAGTAGCCAGTCTATACAAACCCTCTGGGAAAGGACAATGTTTGAACATTTCTCAATGAATAAAGTTAAGGACATCATAGTCTGTCATGCAATACCAAATTCCTTATAAAGGTGGAGTTATACATTAATAAGTCACTAAAAAAGTGACTCTTATAAATGTGACATGTTGTGCAAAATTACTATAAGTCAAACAGGAATAAATTAAGTCTCCCTGTCAATAAAACACTGCATGTGTACTATAAAACAGTGGGGATCGAAAGTTTGGGCACCCCAGGTAAAAATTTGTATTAATGTGCATAACGAAGCCAATGAAAGATGGAAAAATCTCCAAAAGGCATCAAATTACAGATTAGACATTCCTATAATATGTCAAAAAAAGTTAGATTTTATTTCCATCATTTACACTTTCAAAATTATAGAAAACAAAAAAATGGCATCTGCAAAAGTTTCAGCACCCTGCAGAGTTAATATGTTGTACTGCCCCCTTTGGCAAGTATCACAGCTTGTAAACGCTTTTTGTAGCCAGCCAAGAGTCTTTCAATTCTTGTTTGAGGTATCTTTGCCCATTATTTCATACAAAAGTCTTCCAGTTCTTTGAGAATTCTGGGCTGTCTGTCACGCACTGCTCTTTTAAGGTCTATCCATAGATTTTCAATTATGTTGAGGTCAGGAGATTGTGAAGGCTATGGCAAAACCTTCAGTTTACGCCTCTTGATGTAATCCCCTGTGGATTTTGAGGTGTGTTTAGGATCATTATCTATTTGTAGAAGCCATCCTCCCTTTAACTTCAGCTTTTTCACAGATGGCATCAAGTTATCATCCAAAATTTGCTGAAATTTTATTGAATCCATTTTCCTTCTACTCGTGAAATGTTCCCTGTGCCACTGGCTGCAATAAAACCCCAAAGCATGATTGATCCACCCCCATGCTTAACAGTTGGACAGAGGTTCTTTTCATTAAATTATGTGCCCTTTCTTCTCCAAACATACCTTTGCTCATTCCGGCCAAAAAGTACTATTTTAACCTCATCGGTCTACAGAATTTGTTTCCAAAATGCATCAGGCTTGTCTATATGTTCATTTGCAACGTTCAAACGCCGATTTTTGTGGTGAGGACGTAGAAGAGGTTTTCTTCTGATGACTCTTCCATGGAGACCATATTTGTACAAGTATCTCTTTATAGTGGAATAGTGTACCACAACTCCAGTGTCTGCCAGATCTTTCTGGAGGGATCGCGCAGTCAAACGTGGGTTTTGAATTGCTTTTCTCACAATCATGCGAGCTGTTCTGTCTGATATTTCTCTTGGTCTTCCAGATCTTGCTTTTACTTCCACTGTTCCTGATGACTGCTATTTCTTAATTACATTCCGAACAGAGGATATTGACATCTGAAAACGCTTTGCTATCTTCTTATAGCCTTCTCCAGCTTTGTGAGCGTCAACTATTTTCAGTTTCAGTTTTCTAGACAACTGCTTAGAAGAACCCATGGTGCTGATTGTTGGGGCAAGGTCAGATGAGTCTGGGCATTTAAAACCTTTGAGATTGACATCACCTGGTCTTCCCAGACGATGATCGAGAACAATCCATGACACTGGCAGGTCTCAGCTTTGCAAAGGGGGCAGTGCATGCTATAAATTCTGCAGGGTGCTCAAACTTTTGCAGACGCTATTTTTTTGTTTTCTGTCATTTTGAAAGTGTAAATGATGGAAATAAAATCTAACTTTTTTTGACATATTATAAGAATGTCTAATCTGTAATTTGATGCCTTTTGGAGATTTTTCCATCTTTCCCTGTATTCGTTATGCACATTAATACAAATTTTTCCCTGGGGTGCCCAAACTTTCGATCCCCACTGTATAATATGTACTTGCCTGCAAATAAAAAAATGTACATGATCGTAGCCTAAAAAATAGAATAGCCCTTGTCTACTAATTGTGAACAGAAGACAAATAAATGACTTGCAAGCCTCCATAAGATGGCAATATAACCTTACTTGTGGGAGCATTAGACCATATTAACCACCAGCACATCTTTCCTACCAGCTGTATCCCCATACAAATATGTCTCTTTACCTAAAACTAACAGTTGTCCTTTGTTCTTATCCAATATAAAACTGCACAAGCTTAAAACCAAAATCGACCACCTAATCCACTGTTGCTGCTCTTAAAATTTGTTTCATGTTAAAGGGCACATGGAATGATAGAGATATGGGAGCTACCACTGTGGGTTCATTCTAACTCTGGCTTCGATACCAACTTGCTTTGAAACACGCATGTAGAAGTTAAGCCTGAGATTTTGTTCTGCATATTTGTTTCATGTCAATGGCTCATTAAGTGAAGTCAAGATAAGGATGACCGCTTTAAAATGCTGGCAGCTTCCATTTTTCTGTCCTTACAAATTCCATTCAAACAGCTAATCCATATGGTAGATTTTCATTGAGATGCTGTTTTAGCCTCTTTCTGACCAAGTCAGAGTAATTTTTTCGATTTTAATGGCTTTATAGTAAAGCTTGCCACAGAATCAGGAAAACAGTAAGATGAACATTCAGGTCAAATCTAGCATGCATCTTTGGGTGAGGAGCAACAGTTGTTGGTATCCTATAAATAAGAGCTTTTTACAGCAAGGGACGATTGGCTCCCATGTAATAGGGTACTCTACACAATGTGCAGGATTTTCATACATTTGATTGTGTATGGCTGTAATAAAGACAAAAGAGCGAGCAACTGTAAGTGCTGCTATATCTATTCAATAAACAGCTAATCGGTTTATGAAATACCAGATTTCCTAACTTGTCTTATCACTTTCTAAATGGAGATCTGTAGGCTAAGACTTTCCGAAGCTGCCCACAAACAAACATCTCATGTCTATGAGAACCTTAAGGCCCCGTACACACGACCGAGTTTCTCTGCAGAATTCAGCCAGAAACTCGGTCGGAGCTGTATTCTGCCAAGAAACCCGGCCGTGTGTACACTTTCGGCCGAGGAAGCCGACGAGGACCTCGGCGAGGAAATGGAGAACATGTTCTCTATTTTCCTCGTTGTTCAATGGGAAATTTCGGCTCGCCGAGATCCTCGGCGGCTTCACAAGGAACTCGACGGGCAAAACGATGTGTTTTGCCCGTCGAGTTCCTCGGACGTGTGTATGGGGCCTGACAGGTTGACATTTCTGTTACCAACTGCTTAATTATGTACAATTGTTTAAATCAAAGCAATAATAAATACAGAGCTACATTTCTTGAAAATGCATAAATTAAAATCACACATCTAGCCCTGGACTGATGACAGGAAAAGGCAAGGGTCAATAAGATGTTAATCTCATGCTACCAAGCAGTTACTAAAATGTGTGCCTAATGCCGTGAACACACTCTCGTTTTTCAGCATGAAAAAAAAACGATGTTTTTCAGCATGTCCAATAAACAACGTTTTTCCAACTTCATCATTAAAAACGATGTTGCCCACACACCATCGTTTTTGAAAAATGATGAACAAAGCGCGGTGACGTACAACACGTACGACGGAACTCTGAAGGGGAATTTCTATTCACATTTGGGCTGCTTTTAGCTGATTCCTTGTTAGTAAAAGATGATTTGCGCTTTTTTGTCTGTTACAGCGTGATGAATGTGCTTACTCCATTATGAATGGTAGTTTTACCAGAACGAGCGCTCCCGTCTCATAACTCGCTTCTGGGCATGCACGGGTTTAAAACGTCGTTTTAGCCCACACTCGATCATTTTTTACAACCCAAAAAACGACATTTTAAAAATTCAGAAGCCGAAAAACGATGTGAAGCCCACACACAATGATTTTAAATGACGTTTTACGTGGCATCAGCCCTAATAGATATGCACCTGCAATTTGAAGAAAGTCCTATACATCCCATACCTGGCAAAATACCTGTGTAAGAAGCCATAGCTGGAAGCCACCATCTTGACTTTGGCTGCATACAAGTTCCAAGGCAGTGATATCACTTGACATTGAACAGGCTTTCAGCTTCATTGTCCAAGAACTACTATGCAGCCCAGAGGTCAAACACTGGCAATCATCTGAGGCAGGTTCTCTTTAACATTATTCTAGTACTAAGAAAGTAAGAAGGCTGCAATTGCTGAGCTCCTTATGACTGCATATGCTAGTTTTGTCTGTCATGCTGAATCCATGACTTCAGTGCCTTCTGAATCACTAACCTAAAACATACAATTGCAGATCAGCAGTTTTGACTTCACTGTGATCTTCCCGTTCCTAATGCCGCGTACACACGACCGTTTTTCATGACGAGAAAAATTACATTTTTTAAATTGGTCATTAAAAACGACCATGTGTAGGCTCCAGAGCATTTATCTCGACATGAAAAATGGGCAATAAAAATTTAGAACATGCTCTATTTTTCGCGTGTAGGCTTTAACGACAGGAAAGAAACGTGCATGCTCATAAGCAGGTTATGAGAGGGGAAATTTGCATAATCAGCCCAAAGGGTGTGGCCAATCTAATGGAACTTCCCCTTTATAGTGCCGTCGTACGTGTTGTACGTCACCGCGCTTTGCTCGAGCATTTTTTTTCTTGATTGTGTGTATGCAAGGCAGACTTGACAAGAATAACGACGAGAAAAACATTGTTTTTCCCATGACATGAAAAATGGTCATGTGTACGCGGCTTAACACTTGTGGCCTGTGACTTGGAAAGTACTGACATCAGAGAGCACCTGGCATTCTAAGAAGATGATCAGCAATGTCAGCCTTATTTCTATAAAGTTTCCTCTAATATCTGATGATTAAACTATGCAGGAGATTTTAATCTCTCGCTACATAGCAATTGAAGTAGTTAAATTATCATTTATGATTTAGCACGTAAAAAAAAATAAAAAAAAAAAAAATATGTATGGAGTACCACTGGGATGTTGATTTCTTAAATCCTATAGGAACTCTGCTTGAAAAGAATAACCTATTATAGTTTCCATCATGCTGGGGGTAGGCTTTAGCTTCAGACATTATGAGTTTAACAACAGTACAGATTTCATTGTAAACTTTGTGACCAACACCCTGATGTTTCTGAAGGAAGCAAATATTAAACCATGCATTATTTTCATTAAAAAGACTACTCAGTCAACAAAGGTTTTTGAAATGCATGGCACCTGATTTGTGAAAATGTTAAATGTATATTTGCAAGCCTCATTCTTTTAGCAGCCTTTATACACAAAACAACATTTGGTTCTAGCAAAATGTATTTAAATACAACTAGCGGGATATGCTAAAATTAGAGAATAATGGTTTAATACTAAGGAGATCACTTTTTGAATGCAGTGAAACTCTTGCGGATGTGTTGTGGTGTAGAGGTGAAAATGGCCCAATATGCAATATCCTGTAAAGATGTCCATTTTACAGGACGTAAGGAGGATCCCTCACCAGACCCCTCATCATCGTCTGTCGCGGGCTCTTGCAAGTCCTCGGGGGCAGCATGAGAATGGCTTGGACAATTCTTGCTGTCAGACACAGTCACTTGTGCTTGAGACCTCTCACCTGAGGTCTCTAAATGATGGACGGGACTCGAGGTAGTTAAGCCCTTGTAAGGAATGTCACCTGTCTCATCTTCTTCATAGTCAGTGAAGCAGTACACTTCCTCCTGGTCCAGATCTAAGGTTCGGAAGCCTTTGGTAACAACGCCAGGCCTAGGATCCAGGATTCCTCCAAGATGTGGTTGTGCCAACTGCTGCCACTGATGTAAAGTTGCTGATCCTGGAAAGGCAGGAAAATTGTCGTTCAGTTACAAATAATCTTTATAGTATTATACCTTACAACGTTAAAAAAAATAAATAAAAAAAAAATAAAGCAACAATGATCTAATGGTACGCCTTGCGCCAATTATAAAAGGCTTCATTTCAGTTGCTCAGTATCTGAGCTAATTCATGGCTATGTTTATCAATCTCCACTATGCAATGAGTCCAGCTAAAGAGTGTGGTTACCAAAATATAGACAATAAAGTAGTTATAAATACAATTTTATATACTGTACCGGATTTAATAAAAATTGCTTATATCAGTTGGTCTATATTCTAAACCAGCCATTTTCAACTAGGGCTCCTTTAGAGGTTCTTTTGAGCAGTAGCTGATTGACCTCCCATTTAATGTGTCCTGGGGCCAATGCCATTTGGCAGAAGCGGCTGCATGACGCCAATGATCTGTCAGTAAGGGTGACGTTCTGATCACCACTGTAAAGGGGCATTCGTCCCACTGGTCACCAATGTAAGGGGCATTTTTCTCACAGACACCCAATGAAATGGTTTTAGCAGGGATTCCCTCAGACCTGAAAACAATTTTTGAGGTTCTTTTGGGGGTAAAACTGGTTGAAAAAGGCTGTTCTAAACTAACCCATATGAAAATGGGTTTTACAACAATCTATTATGAAAGCTAAAGCATATGTGTAGCTGAAACATTTTTTTTTTTAGTCTTACATAAAATAGGGAGAGTTTTTAGCCAAAGTAGGAAGAGAATACTGAGGGCATTAACTAAAGCTGGAGCACTCAAATTCTGGTGCAGCTGTTCATTGTAGTCAATCAGCTTCTTACTTTAGCTTTGACAATAAGACCACATTCACATTGGGCTGATTTGGCATGCAATTTGACATGTCAAATTGCATGCCAAATTGGCAGCTATTGCTGGCAATGGCACTATACGAATTGGTATGCTCCCACCCTGTTATGGCAACCTTGCCGCTCTTGCCACCTCCAAAGATCACTACTTCACAGACGCTAGGGTAACAATAGCAACGACAGCCTGGCTGCCCCTTTTAAAGATGGCACCTATCACCGGCTTACATCACGTCATTTCCTATTAGGAAATAAAGTGATGCTTCCAGACGGTAATGCCCATTGACTTCTGGGATTGATGACAAGCATCTCCCAGGAGTCCTTGTGTGGCCAGAAACTACGAAACCTCGCTGTGGCAAGGTACACAGGGAGAGAAGAATTGTACCATCGAAAACAAGGTAAATCAACCAAAACAATAAATACCCAATACGTTTTTTCCATGCAATCATTGACTAGATAGCGCAAAGTCATAAAGCGGAATTCCACCCACATAAAAAAAATAATTTACAAATGCTTAATAAAAAGGGCATCCGATGTTTATATCAAACTCAATTACAACTTTGATATACAGTAGATATAAATGACAATTCTCAATCAATCTGATATATACAGTATAGCTTAGGGCTTGTTCACACTGAACATGTTACTATGTTGGACATCTTCACACCAATGTAGTGAGTTGCATTGCAAAGTAAACAAAAACTTCTGTAGGCTGTATTTTGGTTGTCACAACCTTAATTTTACCATGCAAGTCTAACTGAAAGAAACCTTTAACGCAAAACTAAACTTCACTGCAGGTGCTCAGCAAATTTTTCATACTTTTCAAGTTGGATATTTTCACATTATGGCTGACTTAGAAATGTGCCCTTCCAGCATTGCAACAGCCACGGTCTTCCTTGTTGCTTAGTCACTGCCAATGACATGCTTGCCTGGTCTTCAATTGGGCTTGACGCCTTCAGCCATTATGACTAGCCACGATGACATAACTTACACATATGCACACAGTAGTGGCTTCATCCCCTGATCTAGAGTGCCACTTGTGTTTCCTCCAATTTAAAAACACACACACAGTGGTAAACATAATTAAGTTTCTGTTATACACCCAACAATATTTCTAACCATAATGTTAGAAATACAGTAACATCATTTTCCTGACAACACAGATATGTCAGTGGAATATGGTGATGCAAATGATTTACAGCAACATTATTACATGAATACTAAAATATCAAGACCAAAGTGAAAGTAAGCTGAAAATAACCATAAATGAAGGGATTAACATACAAATATTTTATAAATGTGTCCAGATTTTGGATTTTAATTAGTCATCGTTTTCTATAATTTTATGCAAATCTAAAATTTAAGCAGACGGATCATTGAAGTGTTTGTAAAGGTTACTTTTATTTCTATTAGCAAAACAAACATGTTATGCTTACTGTACCTGCTCTGTGCAAACGTTTTGCGCAGAGCAGCCCCGAGCCTCCTCTTCTTGAGTCACCTACCGGTGCTCCTGGCCCCTCGCCCTGCTAAGTGGCAGCTTTTCTTACTTTTATTGGATCACACAAACTGAGCACAGAATTTTCTGTTTTAGGTATACTCAGCTTTGTGGCTTGCAGTGTGTGATCATCTGATCTATGAACCTTTGAAAGCTTTGGAAAAGATAGGGCTGTATATAAACCTGTACAGCTTATGCAGGAGGATTTGCTTCATCACTGTGTATCTCACCTAAGGCTAGTTCCTTCAGTGGGCTTATCTAAGGGTTTATCATTACTCTAAGGGGGCGACATTAATACAGATTTGTGATGCAATTGAAAACAATTCATTTATACTGTATTTATTTAAACACGATCAATCAAAACATTTATATCAAAAGTTATTTAATTGATCTGTGTTACCATCGGTTGGTTGTTTGACACACACATGCAGATATTTGTTCGATGGATCAAAAAAATAGATTGGAGGGTCTGTGGTTTACGGTGCTTATTCAGTCTTTTTTAACATTGAGTGATTGACGTAATCATCATATCAATATGCGTGTGGTCAACTTTAGTGCAATTGCTGTGTTTGAAAAAGTTTTAAAGTGTTACTAAACCCAGGACCCTGCATTCACTATATCTGATCTCCCGCAGTACACAGAACATGGAAATGCAATTATTTTAGTAAATATAAACTGTTAAATACCTTTTCTCATCGGCACTATATAGCAGTTTTGTGACTTCTGCCAGTGTCTGGCCAAGCACTGGTTAAAGATTGTAGGAAGAGTCGTTATTCTCCTCTGACCTATGAGGCTGCATGTCTCCTGACTTTGTCTGAACAGTGCTGATTGGGCCTGTGCCGATCACATGCACCCTCCCAAAAAATAAAAAACAAAACACTCAAGCAATACGCACTAAACTGAGCATGTGCAGAGTATCTCCAAGGCTCTGTTCTATCAGAGAAGATAGAATGGAGACAGTAAAAGAAGGGGAGGATCAGAGAAGACCGGATAAAAAAGCCTTCTACCCAATGCACAGGATTAACCCCTTAGGTTCCACAGTGAGTATAACAAGAATGTTTAATTTGTGGGTTTAGTAACACTTTAGGATAAGACATCAGCAATGAAAGAGGGGTTAATTTACAAAAGGAAAATAGGCATCTCTCTTTGAATACATGTGTAATGAATATAAAAAAAAAAAAAAAGATTTTTGCTAGAACATAATTGGTTGACTGAACACTGTTTTATCTTATTTACCAAGCCCAGTTTTTCAGTATTCTATTCCTCTACAGCCTCTACTCCTTTAGTAAACTAACCACAGTGAGTGCATTGCTTTCAATTAGTCTGTTGACTAGCAGGCTTGGATTCACAGAAGGAACAATAAAGCACACCTATTGTGTAGCACTACATATGTATTAAGTAAATATGCCTATGTTATTACAAACATAGAAACGTTTTTTTAAAGATTAACACGTATTAATAAGATCCCTTACATCAAGCTCACTATTTTTTTAGTTAAAAATGGTTGAAAAGATTTCACATTCCCTTTCAAAGTACACAATTTTCTGTCATCGGGACACTAAAATCTCTGCAATTGCATGTAGAAGATCCCGTCTGGCCCAGAGTGTTTTCCTGGATGTCTGCATAACTGAGACACCCGGTCATAGATAAAATGCTGCCACGTCACTAGATGACTAATTTCTTCACAACCACCAAGGTCCTTTCACACGGGCGTCATCAGTTTGGTCACTAATCCTTTTACTTCAGTATACATCAATTTGTCTATTCATCGTCAGTTCAGTATACGTACAGTACCTTGAAATTTTCCATATTTTGTCATGTTACAAGCAAAACCGTAAATGTATTTTATTGGGATTTTATGTAAAAGACCAACACAAAGTGGCCCCTAATTGTCCACTTCACAATTACGTGCCACTTTGTGTAGTTCTATCACATAAAATCCCTAATAAAATACATTTATGTTTTTGGCAGTAACATGACAAAATGTGGAAAATTTCAAGGGGGTATGAATACTTTTTCAAGGCACTGTACATCCATTTTTCCCATGTCCAGGATTTTTAGCTGTTGAAGGAAATAATCTTAGGTCTCCTCTCATGCACACTAGGCATTTAGTCCTGGTGCAAGGGGCTCCGGCGTTTACTGCAGGTGAATGGCACAAGTGTTGTGTCCAGCCCCATTGCCAGCAACCAGTCAAAATTCAAGACAAATACCCGAAACACAAGAAGTCTGTATTCCAGACATTCATCCCTTGGCACATACTGCTCATTCGCACTGCTAAGTGCACTGTAAAGCCCCAATAGCTGTCAGACTCTCAGAGTTTGACTGGCTGCCGACAGCCGAGCCCCATGTCCTCCGCTCACTGCTAAACGCTAAAGCCATGTGGACAAAAGTATGAACAAATAATATGTTTCTTGCCTAAAAATGGGCGTAAACGCAAGAGACACAACCTCAGTTTACATTAATTTATGTCCACATGAATGGAAAAGGACGCAAATCTTTTCATAATTTTTCTGCAGACATAAAACGGACTCACGCGTAAGCAGAGGTAAATAGGCATACATCTGTTTACGTCTGCCCACCCAAAGATATACATTAAATTTCAGTTTGGATCCTTCTGAAAAAACTGACAGAATGAATGCTCATTTGAAAGGGCCTAAAGCAGGCCCATACATGGATTGAAATTTGTCAGGTTCAGCAGGGACCAGTCAAATTTAATACCAGGTATATGCAGGCTGGTTGTACATAAGTCAATGAACTGACCGTCTCCCTAAAAATCAGCCTAATTTTCCCTGTTTGATCAGCGTTGCAGGTTAATGCCAGCAGTGCTGATAAGCGTATTCTGATGGTGGGGAAGTCCCTCCACTGTCAGAATGCAATACCTTAGCAAGAAGGATTCCCCCATCAAGTGTGTGGATGGAGGAATCAAGTCAGTATTTTTTGGTTAACGCTTCAATTGATCAAAAATATATATATATATATATATATATATATATATATATATATATATATATATATATATATATATATATATATATATATATATATATATATATATATATATATATATATATATATATATATATATATATATATATATATATATATATATATATATATATATATATATATATACTACTTAAGAGTGTTGCCCAATGCCACCAAGTGGTGTTTCAATGACAGGTAAAACTTAGAAATAAGATTAACTCTGATAAAATTCACACAATCATCCGGGACAAAGAAAAGGACGAGGATCATATACCCTAAAGCACACAAAAGAGGGCGATGAAAAGTGAGCAACAATCATTTGTCTTCAGATCCTATTCACTCTTTGACACACGTTTTTTGCTACTTTCATTTGCGTTGCATTGGCGCTTTCATGTCCTATGGATGCACAACAAGCAGCTACACATCAAAATACCACACTCACCCTTTTCTCAACACGACACAATCCATGTATTCTTTACATGTATGTGTCATGGTGTGTTAAAGACTAGGTGTGTTTATGCATGGCCGCTCATTGAGGGACCATTACAAATTAACGGGTAAACAACCCAAAGCATACACACAATGTTTTGCGCAAAAGGAATCAACACACATTAAAGCAGATATGCTAATGCTCACACACATGCCACATACAAATGTCATGTTTGCAGAACTGATTTGCGCATTGAAGATTTGAAAAATTAACATTAAACAATACAACTCCACTGCAAAGTAAGGCTGTGACAAAATTTTACCGAAATGTTGCCAAAAATGTGTATTTTTCCCTTGGGCAAAACCTTGTCAAATTTTACTTCTAATCCCTACTCCCAACCAATTAAGGACCTGTTTACAAGAGCTTTTGTTTGTGCCGGAACTGTTTTCTGCCCCACACATGTCAATGGCAAGGCAAAGCTGCTTCAAGTAGCTTAGGAGGTCTAATGCGGGTCAGGAGCAACTGGTCGACGAGATCGCAATGACCTCAGAAGTGTCCCAAACTGATATCAAATGAAAACCAAATGCAAAGCAAGCTACATTTACCCATTTATAGAATTAGAACTGTGCGTTCACAAGAGAGTTTGATTCTTTCAGTTGATACAATTCTACAAGACCCAGATGTGGAGATTGCCCCTTTTTTTATAAGCTGGATCACTGATTTACAATATGCAGGGATTTTATTATAGGGATCGATGCATCTATATAGACTACCTTTAGCAACATAGGAATAATAGGGAAGCTAAGACATGCAAGTCCCTAACATTCTGCTTCAAATCCTAATAAGATATACATACCATTGGTTAAAGCACTTAGAACACACCCTGAACATTGTTTGTCTCTGACCTGGAAGCATGGTCAAGGTGAAGGCAGTAAAGGAAAAAGAAAGAATGAAAAGGGGAAATGCAAAAATAAAATAAAATATGAAAAAAGGACACAGACTTTAACACAATACAGATTAAGATAGCTCACACTTATCAATCATAAATCACAATATAAAGGGGCATAAAATAAATATTGAAGGTGGTGCCTATTTTTAATCTATAAGGCAGAGTTTATTCAGACATTCGTCTTGGGGTGCCCATTTTGGAATTCTTTCCAGCAGATCAGACTCGTGCGGATCATATATGATATCAAATTCATAACATTCAAGATTAACGGCAGAAAAAAGGTTTGAATATTTGTCTGGTTTTTATGGCTCGTTAGGGCTCTGTAGATAAGGTTTGACTCTAATTTTCTGTCCTCCAAGCCAGAGGTTCAAACCCTTCCCCACATTTTTATTCCTCCTCTCTCTGGTGTCACCAGTATAGAAAGGGATGGACACCCCAATGGCAACACACAAAAACTTGACCTAGGCTACAACATTGCATGGAGTTCTGCTTTCAATACATACAGAACACAGTGGGGTCTACTTTGGCACACAAATAACAAATTTTAGAAAGTGGAAAAGCCGGCTGCCCACATGAACCATATGCCCCTATTATATTGTGGGTAAGCAAACTGAAAAAAAAAAAAAATAGAACAAAGAGTGCAATGGGAAAAGAGGAAAACAAAGTAAGGATGGAAGAAATGTAACAGATTTTATTGAAAGATCAGAAGCGATACAAGAGCAAATGGTATTACATGATGTCCAATAATGGCAGCAGGTAAACACACAGCAGCATGTAAATAAATTACAGAAATGCTTAAAAGTGCTTTCAGTTGAAACATTTGAAAGTGCATTTTTTTCTTACAAAAGAAGCCATGAAATCATTTCACAAAAGCTTCTGGGCTTTTCTGTTTCATAAATCTTTAAAAACATGACAAAAAATTATGAAGGACATTTATAAATACAGCTTAAAATAGAAGTGTAGTAAAAGATTTTGTATGTGTATGGACTGCATTTTGCAATTAAAAGAGCATCATTTATCTAGGGAAACACTCCAATCAATGACTAAACTGTCATAGATTTCTAATCATATTTGATATCATGCAATAGCAACAGTGAAATTGTCATAAGGGTACAAAATTCAAAGTGCTTTTCAATCATTTCTAATGAGTCTGCCAAGTTGCTTGAAAGGGACGGACGTAAGCCAGGGGCAAAGTAACTGACATTAATACCGTGCTCAAGATCTAAATTAGCAAATCACAATATAAAGATAAATAACCCATCTGGAATTATAAGTATGCATTTCAAAGAGTGTACAATTTTGCAAATAGGGCGTGTGTATGCACATTTCCACAAAGGATTTACAAAATTTGAGGGGTACACCTTTTTCTCATCATTTTGCATTACAGGGATATTAAAAAGTCAGTTAACTAAAAATGTACATAAAGTACTCTTTAAAACGAATGCAGTTTTACTTACTAATAAAGATGCGTACATTATATATTGTTATAAACAATGGTATTTGTGATAACTAATAAAACATCCGACCGCTATAGACACATTTATACACTGCATCCTATAAAGCAGTGGTCATCAACCAGTGACTTTTACTCCATATGTGGCTCTCTGCTACCTTTGATGTTACTTTTGGCAGTATCCCAGTAGGTACTCACAGGTTATATGAAATTCTGCTGCATTAAACACATTCCACATGATTTGTATGGTTCTACACCTTATACATAGATTTCCCCCTTATTGGAAAGTAAATCTTTATAGAGACACAAACAGGATTTTTTTCAGGACAGTGGAGAAGGGTTAGAACAACTGTCAGGTTTTATTATGTCCCTATTATAGGGGAGACTTCCCCCCATTTTATTTCCTGGTGAGCAAGTGTTCCCGACCAATACAAAACAGACACAAGTTTTAATTTGTCAACACTGTTTCTTCTCCCATACTTGTTTATTCAATATGGCAGAACAAAGTGTAAGAAAGGAGAAGTATGGCCAAAGCTATTTTGGCTATACTTATCCTGTAGGTCATAGGAGTGCAATTTGTTTACTCAGCAGGTCAAGGCTCAGTAAAGATCCCAACTTTACAGTCCAGATCCAGCCAAATGCTTGGACCGGCAGAAGGATCAGCTTTTCAGAGAGCCGTTGGGAGATTGAGCAAGTCGTTCTTGCCCTCTCCACAGCCCAGTACTCCAGTGAGCTCTGGAGGGACAAAGAAGAGAGAGTCGGTGACTGTCTGATCACAAGTCTTTAAATGCTCAGTTCTCAGTCTTAGAGGTGGCAGGGGACAAGTAAAGGTTTGGATCGATGCTGTATCCACCTAGCTGAGTATATATATATTTTTATGAGTCCTGAACTTGTCTTTTAATGTGTTAAGTACAGTAACCAAACATGACATTTCAGATAGTTAAGAAATTACTGGTTAGTAGTTATGGCCTGAGGATGACACATATGCACATTCTCAATGATTTATTTTTTCTTTATAGTACTGTATGTGTTGCTCACAAGCTGAGAAAGGTTGGGAACTTTGTATAGCAAAAACGCTAAAAGACCTCAAACCAACAGCGAGGATTGCTATCTCTAAAATAGAATGAGTGTGAGTTATGTAAAGTGCCTGCTTTTTGGTGATGTATCAGAGACCACAAGGAGTCACTAAGGAAAACATAGAAGGGCCGAGGCCCCTTGTCACCTTCTAGGGGCTTCACGATCTGCAGTTTCTCTGGCAGGTAAGAGCGGCTGCTGAAGGACATTCCTGAGATTCCAGTGAACTCTGACAACCTGGAAGAGTGGGTGCCCAGGGACATGATGCTTTCTGTAGGCGTAAGAGACCCACTGCGGAGCTCTTCCTTCTCGGCAAGACTACGCAGCTTCCGCTCCTGATCATCTTCGAAGAACTTGCGCTCTAGGATGTAGTTCTCTCGCCGAAGGGACAACCGCCGCAAAGCTGTCGCCAGGTCGTTAGAGCCTGGAGTGCCAGGCGTTCCAGGCTTCTTGTTTTTATCATCGCTAAAGACAAAAAAACAAAAACATACAATGCACAAAACTGGGAAAATAGAGATTTTTTTTCTTCACATAACACAATGAAAAATCAATGCACAGCACATCTACAAAACTATATCAATGTAAAACAACGTCAGTAAGAGGAGCATTTCAAGTAAGGCAATATAATTATAATTTCAAAATAATTTAGAGCTATATTTAGATTAAGTGATTGTCTGAATAAAATATGTCTAAATTATAACACATCCTCCCCGTCAAATAGAAGAAGAAGCTTGAAGCACATCAAAAGCCGTTCAGGAGGAGATCGTCTGCAGTTCAATTTTACCTGTCAAATATTTCTGCATGATCTCAGAAGAATCTCAAACTGTCAAACACAAGAGCAAAAAAAAAAAAAAAAAAAAGATTCTTATCCTTGTGTACAGCTTTTTTTGTGATTTGAGCCTGCATTGTGTGTTATGGAAAAAATTTAAGAGCTTGGCTGATCACTGCATACAGTATTTGCATGCACTCAACTAACCTGTTGTCAGTTGACTCCGCCGTTTCCAGGATAATGCTATTAGTTTTGTTATCAATAACTATGTTAGAGATATCCCCTCCATAAAGGCTGGAGCGTGGTGTGCTGACACAGCTTGACATTAGAGAGTTCATAGAAGATGACTGGTTAGAGCCTGGGATGTTCATTGGAGAAGGTGCCAGAGATTTCTGCTTTACTACCTGGTTCACGTTCTTCACCGTCTCAAACACGCGCTTCTGATGATTGCCACTAGGAGAGAGAAGGATGGGTCTCATGTCAGTCATTCATATTATTCATGATCACAATCATTGTCTGCACTCTGGTTTATTCAGAAAGACAATATGCTAAGTGCAATTATCCATACCATAAAAAACATCTCCTTTTAATTATCGAAAATCAGTAATATCAAATGTGATTGGTTTCTATGTACTGCTGTACTTTGAACATCAACATTGTTCTACACAATGCTTTATATAATGATATACGGTGACTATAGGAATTACATTTTTCAACTAATGTAAATGCAATAGAATAAAGCCTTAAAAAGTAAGGATACTTTTGAACAAAGTATTTACTTACCATTTATCCCGACTTTAACCCAAATCCGCTGTCTAAGCTGCATACTTAAGAGTTCTTGCAACCAGGGCCAACTGTAATGTTTAATTTCTACAGGACTGGAGATTATTTCTGCTGTCAGAACATGAGCAGTAGCTCCTACAGAGATCTATGGGACCATCCCTTTCTTCAGTAAGTATAAATCCAAGGCAAAGGATGGAGAGTTAGCTAATGTCAGGTAAACAAAGTAACTATACAGTACTTTGTGCAGGAGTATACATACACGTTATGCAATGCACCATTGCATGCTTTTAAGGCTGAACTTGGGTATGAATTTTATTGCATAGTTACATTGGTTCAGTTTGAATGTAAGGATGTTGATACCTGTGGGATCCTTATGGAAGCTGGAAGTCACTGTAGTAGTTGCTGCTACTACAGTGATCTCTGCTGTCTTTCAGGTCTCATGAGACCCAGGGCTGTTCAAATCTTATTGACCAGTTTTCTTTTCACATCCATCTTCTCACTTAGTTTTAGGTTGGCAGAGACCATCATAGCTTCCTTGACGGTTAACATGTCCCTGCAGTACCCTCCAAAAGCCTCGGTCTCATTTGGGTTTGCCACATGCATATTCCATATCTGTGGAAGTCACTGTAGTAGTTGCTGCTGCTGCTATAGTGATCACGGCTGTCTTTCAGGTCCCATGCTGCCCTGCTACATAGTAACCACAGGGGGTTGCGTGCACAGCATGGGCACCATTCACAGAACACCTTACATTTCTCCAATGAATGCAAAGCATTTTCTGATTGGACGGGGTGGAGAGGGGGGTGGTAACATCACCATTTCAATCTCATCCAATCTGAAAATGGCTTTCATTCACTGGAACTGCAGTCCTAAAAAAATGTTTTCTCCCACACAGTGGCAAATCCCCCACACAAAGGGTAATCCTGTAAACCAAGTATTTTGGTAAAGTATTAATTTAAGCTTTTACATTAGTTGAAAAATGTAACTAATTATGTATATATATATATATATATATATATATATATATATATATATATATATGTCATATACCAGGTGGAGAGGTGGGGTAGTGACATCAGAATCTCCACCTCATCCAGTCTGTGTGCTCCATTCATTGAATTAGGCAGCAATTGGAAAATACTGCCCAAACCAATGCATTTGTTTATGGATAAAAAAAACAATTTATTAATCACAGCAATATTTTCACAACGGAACCAATGTTTGGGTCGTACACACATGATAATCTAAACCAATCTGCTGCACTGCCAAACAGAAAAATGTGAACATGGTAAAAAGTGCTTGCCTTCTGCATACACCCAAGGTATTAGGTAGAAAATGGACTTTGGTTGGGCGTTGGACAATATAATGCAATGCTCATAGCTAATCAATTCCTGATTTTTTAAATATGCATTGTTTCTGAGTAATACTGATAGTTATTTTAGCTATCAGCAATGGAAAATGTGTCCTACTTCATTTCCGAGGAGTCGGGCTCATCTATCTGAAGCTCTTTCCTCATCGATCCCTCTATCTCAGCTGCTAAGGAGTCCTGAAATATAACGAGAATGAGTCATTAGAAGTGTATTGGTTACCGTGACCAACACATTATGCATAATACCTGCTGCTGACTGTATGATGATAACCACAGAGATACAAGGGCAAACACTGGCTACAAGATAATAAACAATACTAAACTAGTCATTAAGGCTTATAGCCAACACTTCCATACAAAAACAAACAATGCAAGTAAAAAAATAGGTAATGCTTATATAATCTCACACACTCCCAATGTGATCCTAGATACAATTACTGTGTATTTTTACATTCATTGTGCATTACATCACAACGGGTGGCTACTGACTGAGTGTGATAGCAATGATTTATCATAGTATGGTGTTGAGTAAGAGAGAACAATGAGGTCAGTCAATATGGTAGGGTCATGCCAGTTCTATATAAAAATCTTTGTTATTATAAAAAAAACTTTCCATTCATTTGCAGATAGTGAGATCACACAAAGCCAAATAAATCAGTTTGTGACAGTCAAAATATAACAAAGTACAACATGCAGTATAAGTAGAATGTATTTTCAGAGGGAGTATATTGCTATTATTTCTTTCCCACATGGAGCCCCTAGGATCCTAGCTCTTGTCTAAGTTAAAGGAGAAGTATGGCCAAAGTTTATTTGGCCGTATGTCTCCTGTGGTTCACAGTAATACACATAGTTATGCACT
Source organism: Rana temporaria (assembly GCF_905171775.1). Lineage (NCBI taxonomy): Eukaryota > Metazoa > Chordata > Amphibia > Anura > Ranidae > Rana > Rana temporaria. The sequence continues at coordinate 130,656,843 of NC_053493.1, forward strand.
CCTGTTACCCAGATTCAGCAGACAGCGGGCTAAAATTGGCATCAGCTGACATCACCGATGTAGTCCAAGCTCTGCAGGGAGTCTGACAAGAACATCAGGATCCACCCAGATGCCTGTCCAGCAGCTAAGTCAGCCTCTCAGCATGCTGCTAAAAGGCTGAAACTAGCCGTTCCCACTCCCTACAGTGAGTGCTGGAGAGGCATAGCACAGAACGGTGACTGACAGTCACCACTCTTTGCTCAGAGCCGGACCTGAGAATTGAGTGGTCTTTGATCGGTCAAGTACTCGACGTAGAGGTTGTGGGGGACAGCTGCAGCATCGGACCGATACTGCAGCCACTTAGGGGAGTCTGTATGTCTGTCTGTTTTTAAACCTGCACTTCTCGTTTAAGAATAATAAAATAAATTAGCCTCTAAAATATATATGTGTGTATTGATAAATAAAAGTACCTTCATCCAGAGATCAAATTGAATAAAAGTTGGATTTTGGTTCCCAAACCAAAAAAACAAAAAGGAGGGGTTTGCGGGCAAGTTGGACTATCGCGGTACGGTAGACAATTATAAGAAAGTATGAGTAAAAGTAATTATACATTTTATTGACACAGAAGGAAACAATAAGTACAAACAAAAATGCAATTAAAAATGGTGACAATCCAGATGTATCACCCCAGTAGTCAACCCCTGAGGGAGGAGGACATCCCCAGTGTGACCTCCCCCCTCATGGGTTGACTACTGGGGTGATACATCTGGATTGTAACCATTTATATTGCATTTTTTTTTTGTACTTATTGTTTCTTTCTGTGCCAATAAAATGTATAATTACTTTTACTCGTACATTATTATAATTGTCTACCGTACCGCGATAGTCCAACTTGCCCGCAAACCCCTCCTTTTTGTTTTTTTTGGTTTGGGGACCAAAATCCAACTTCTCTTTTAAGAACAAGTCAGGTCCTGTCATTTAGCTGTCAAATCTCAGAACCTCTACCGGGGGACACAGGGTTCGATTTGATGAACACAGACACTTACAGGCCGCACAAGATGCCTGCACTTGTTGTTACCCTATAAATGTTTTAGGCCTTATCAGATTCACTACAACACATACTTACATGTACACGTACTTAAAAGCTAAATCGTTAAAGTCAGTACTTCATACAAGAAAATGATATAAGGTCAAAGCCCATACTGGGAGAACAAAGCAGGGATATCAGACAGGGAAACACCCCACTGTAGTCACCAGGCATTTAACAAGGCATTCAGAGAAAAGTGCAAGAGAACAATCATGTCAAATGAATTCCTATATAATAGGCACAACTTATAAATCATTAAACAAATACGTTTACTGTACTCATTAAAAAAAAAAAAAAAAAAAAATAGAGATCTTACCATAGGAAATACACCTATGTTATGATAACGTCGAGAAATTACATTTGGCATGGTTTTATTTCTAAGGTTTTTCAGCTCCTCCTGTGCCTCATGAAGCATTTCCATGCACTCTGCATACTTGTCCTCCAGCTCCCGCAGCTGTAGACAATGGAATAAAGAACAAGAGTTAATTTGCTAAAAAATGCTGATATTAATTTGGTTACAATCAACTGTGAGTGAAAATATGTAGATAAATCATTGCTCTATTAGAAGTCTGGTGATCTGTATACAAATATCAGTGCTTGGCATTGGTGATCATCTTTCATTTTAAAAGGATACATTCACCTTTAAAAGTTAAAAATAAAACTTTTTTTTCCAGCAAAAATATGTGCATTTATTTTATTTATTTTTAAAAAGGATGCAGAGCATTGCATCCATGATCAGTAGATCACAGGCACAATATCAGGCTCCTGCCTGTCTGTACCTCCATATGGGCAGACAGTTTCAAAGCTGGGGGAAGTGTCAATAAACTACAGGAGCGCTCATCAATGCCCTTGAAGTTCACTGAGAACTACAAGCTGTCTACTACAACAGCAGACGGGAGATGATCCCCTGCCTGCTGTCATGGGGGGGGGGGGGGCAGACCTGGAGCATGTTACACATTACTTCTGCAAAGGCTGTCAGTACTTGTAGTTTGCCATTCACAGAACTTTATGAATGAATGACGTGGCTGCGGTGGTGGAGCCCTCTATGGCCAGGTTTTAAAAAAAATTGTGACAGCAAGAGGGAGAGGAAGATCCCCCGCTCGCTTTTACAAAGGAGGATGGGGGGCAGGTGCTGGTTCTGCAGTAACATGTTACACCTGGAATATGTGATATGTAACATGTTACAAAAGGTGAACTTAAAGCGGGGGTTCACCCTTAGAGGGCACTTTTCCCCCTTAGATTCCTGCTCGTTATTACTAGGGGAATCGGCTATTTATTTAAAAATAGGTGCAGTACTTACCCGTTTACGAGACGCATCCTCTCCGTCGCTTCCGGGTATGGGCTTCGGGAATGGGCGTTCCTTCTTGATTGACAGGTTTCCGAGAGGCTTCCGACGGTCGCATCCATCGCGTCACGATTTTCCGAAAGAAGCCGAACGTCGGTGCGCAGGCGCAGTATAGAGCCGCACCGACGTTCGGCTTCTTTCGGCTACGAGTGACGCGATGGATGCGACCGTCGGAAGCCTCTCGGAAGACTGTCAATCAAGAAGGAACGCCCGCTCCCGAAGACCCATACCCGGAAGCGACGGAAGAAGATGCAGCTCGAAAACGGGTAAGTACTGCACCTATTTTAATACAAATAGCCGATTCCCCTAGACCGAACGAGCAGGAATCTAGGGGAAGAAAAAAAATTTTTTTAGAAATGGGTGAACTCCCGCTTTAACCTTTAAGTATTATATTACTAAGTCAAAATCAGCAATCTACAACAAAAATATGTAGATAAAAGATAAGATATGAAGTATATGTAAGGGTATCTGTACGACAGTAAACATCAGCATCTAATAACCACAAAGTCTATAGTCAGGCCATGGTTACTATGAAAACATTCCCACAATGTGCTGGGCTGTGTTGCTCAATGCAAGCTGCAATAACAAACTGAAATCCACGGTTTTCAAATTGGTCCAATTGCTCTGCATTGGTGTGCTGTGGGTGAGAATAGAACATGCTGCATTTAAAGCGGGGTTCCGGGCATAATTTTTTTTTTTTTTTTAAAGCTAAAATTAATCACATTAAATAGTCCTTAAAACATATTAATAGCTCCCCAATCATTCCAGAAATCATTGCAAACACTTTGCCTTATATTCTCCAGCTCATGTTGAGGCCATAGCCATCATATGTGTGGGCATGTGAAGCCCAGTTCCTTTTTCTTCCTGGTTTTCAGGGAGAGATACATGCTGGGAGCGATTTTTAGGCACAGTAATGCCCAGAGACTCCTGGGAAATGAGTGTCATCAGTTCCCAGTAGGCAATGGGGTCTTAGGACAGGAAGTTGAACCACCTAGAACCAGGAACTAGGCAGATTACGAACTCTGCCTAGTAACAGCCAGATAGAATCGAGTAAAAAAAGGCAAGCTGTTAATAGAGAGTCCATTTTTAGGGTGGAACTCCGCTTTAAGGCAACACATCGCAGATCACTGCAAGGTGCATTATGGAAATACAAATAAAATATTTTAGCTGTTGTGAATCAAAAGCAAAGTGTACATAAAACGCAGAGCATTAACCGACAACTCATTTTGATGAGGATCAACTCAAGTAGGTTTACAAATAACAAACAGACATAAATATTTTTGTTATATGCTAATAAGGGATGTGGCTAACACAAATGTTACTGAACCAGTGAGTACCTCGTCCTTTTTCTCAAGTAGGTTTACAATGCATCAGCACACACCTAACCCAATACAAGTTGAGTGTACCCAGTCTGAAGCAATTTAGACTATTGGAAAATTGCTGGCCTGCCAATTGTCTGACCTTGCACACTGTCTCCCACCTTCTCAATGTGCAGCGAGTCAAGTCAGGTAGTTAGCAGGTAGCAGCTGTCCCAGAAAATCCAGCATAAACATGGCAAAAACAACAACAACAACAACAACAAAAAAGTAAATCTAAATCCTCCACACACAAGTCGGTACAAATGCAATAAATAGGTGAAAAATATTCATATTTCTGCATCTTCCTAGTATGACAGTTTTTTTTTGAACACTATAACAACTGTACCTCTGCTGTAAGTTGCCGCTGAGCATCTTTAGCAGCTCCCAAGTGTTGTACCAGTTCCTCATTTTCCACTGCATACTGCAAGCAAGCAGACAAACATAATACGCTCGCGAAAACACTGCAGGATTTTAAAATGAATACACAGTAAAAAATATTAAGCTTAATTCATATGCTCCTAAAAATGAAATATACCATGAAAACCGTGCCCAATAATAGGTGTAGTAGAGGGTCAAGGACCAGTCACCAGTATTACACTTACTGCTTTTGCTTTTTTCTGAATGTCAACGATCTGTGACAAGAGATGAGTGATCTCTTCTTGTTGTCGTGCTGCATCTTCCGTCTTCTTTGCCAATTCCTCGGATATGTTTGCAATCTGGTTACTTGCATCCCCTAAAATTCAGTATTATGTAACTGTAAGATGAATTACATTCCAGAGATTGCTTGTATTATTTGAAGTCAAACTCTCTAGCTTGATTGTCATGAAGTCCTCTAATGCTAATAAATTCAGTTATACAGCAGTAATAATGACTTTTTACTAATCTGTTGAAAATCACATGATGGGCAGCAAGCAGTTCCTCCTAATATCATCTCTGGAATGACACCTAGCCAGGGGTTTCAGTACATTATGTATTAGGTACATATTGTATGATGTGAAGTCTAAGGCCCCATACACACGAGAGAATTTATCCGCGAATACGGTCCAGCGGACCGTTTCCGTGGATAAATCCTCTCGAGGATTTCGGCGGATTTTCATGCGATGGAGTGTACACACCATCGCATTGAAATCCGCGCCGAAATCCTCTGGCGATGACGTGTCGCGCCGTGATTATGACGCGGCGACGCTGTCATATAAGGAATTCCACGCATGCGTCTAATCATTACGACGCATGCGGGGGATCCCTTCGGACGGATGGATCCGGTGAGTCTATACAGACCAGCGGATCCATCCGTTGGGATGGATTCCAGCAGATGGATTTGTTTGGCATGTCAGCAAATATTCGATCTGCTGGAATCCATCCCAGGGGATAAATATCCGCGGAAACAGATCCGCTGGAGTGTGTACGGGGCCTTAGAAGCAAAGGAGATTTGTAGTGGTCTTTCATAAGCTATTATTTATTATTAGGACTCATGCACACAGAGCGTTAGAAAAAAAACAAGCTGCAAAGCCACTTCCAACGCCAGAAAAAGCAGCTGTAAAAACGTGCTTTTAGTAGCTTTTTGTATTCGCGTTAACGCGCGTTTAGCCGCGCTAGCTTTTAGTAGCGTTTCTCTACCTCTATTTAAAATAAATGGTTCCCTATGAGAGGCCATTGATTTGAATAGAAGTCGCACCAAAAGTCGAATCATGATGATCCGACTTGCAGTGTGACTTGTGCACAGAGAATTTTGAAGAGGAACCTCACGCCAAAATGAAAAAAAAAAAAAAAACTGTGTGCTGTCCCCCCCCAAGATGCAAACCAGACCCTTATCTGAGCATTCAGCCTGGCAGGTCAGGAAATTAGGGGGGGGGGGTGAGTGAGCCCCCCCCCGGACCATACCGAGCCACATGCTCTCAACAGACCTCTGACAACCAATGGCCAGGGTTGTTGGGAAGAGGCCCTTGTCCTCCCCTGCCCCAAAGCACCCAAATCCACAATGTTGAAGGCATGTAGCCTGGTATGGTCCAGGAAGGGGTGGGGCGCTCGCTCGTCCCCCCCCTTCCTGACTTGCTGGGCTGCATGCTCAGATAAGGTTCTGGTATGGATTTGGGGGCCCCACGCCATTTCTTGGCATGGGGGTTTCCCTTAAAATCCATACCAGACTGAAGGACCCCACGCAGGTTTTTTTTTTTCTTCTCATTTTGGTGTGGGCTTCCTCTTTAAGATCCTCAGCGCACAAGTCGCACTGCAAGTCGGAACATCATGATCTGACTTCTGGTGTAACTTCTATTCAAATCAATGGGCTCTCATAGGGAACCACTGATTTTGACATGTGCAAAAAAAAAAAAAAAAATGCTTGACGCATCTTAATAGCATTAGGCTGCGTTTAGCAGCTTTTAGCCTCTGCTCCTGAACGCACAGGCTATCCAAAAGCCTCCGACAGTTTATGTGTGCATGGACACATAGGCTAACATGGAGGAGCATTTGGAAACAGTTAAAAAAAAAAAAAACACCAGACGCCCCTAACAGCAGCTGTAAAAATGTCCTGTGTGCATGAGCCCCAATTCTCAAAAGTTACATTTTTGGGGGTTTGTAAAATTACAGATTAACTTATTGTATTTTCATTCCTTGGGCTCCAATAAGCATGATTTCAAACTTATCCCTATGTGCTTTGCTGGAAAAAAAAATACCTATTTAATAAGCTCAGATAAAATCTACACATAACTGAATGAGATAGAGCAATGAGACAGCATGAATGCAAGCGATTTCTGCTATGTCTCCCCTGTGTGCTGTGTGAATAGGTGCACTCTATATTAAATGCTTATTGGTAAACCAAAACATAGCATCAGTATTGAAACCAAAAGTTTAATGTCTAGAATGGATAGATCCACATGTGAATTAAAGAGGGGAAAAAATAAAAAGCTTTGTTTGGCAGCTCATCTACTTGTAATCCGGTGCATCTGGTGGTAGAAGGATTTCCCAGTGAACTCATGGTAGTTTCCATGTAATTGCAAAGATGGCAAGAGCAGGAGAATATTCCAAGTACCAGATCATATCAACAAGGCCGTAAATATAAAATCATTTTATCCTCAGACCTACCTTGTTACTCCCATCAAGTTGCAATTGTTGGTAGATATACAAACCTTACTCAGTTTTGTAACTTGAAGTCAACACATCTAGCAAATTCAGACTAACTATTAAGCATATACAGCATACACATTATTTGAAATTTGAAGGGTGACTTACTTAGCTCTTTTACGCAGTCATTTACAAGCTGCTGCTCTTTCTCTTCATATGTGATGGTCTCCGTTTGGAGGTGACATGCCTGAAAATATGACAATATATTAGACAGAGCAGACATCACAAAGTATCCAGTCTATTGGCATCTAAAAAATGGGGCCAGCCTAAAATACAAATTCTTTAGAGATTTCCAGTAGTCTGGCATGTTTGTAAGCTGCATGTTAACTACTTGCCGACCTGCCGCCACAGTTCTACGGCGGCAGGTCGGCTCCCCTGCGCAAGAGCCCGTACAATAACGGCCACTAGGGGCGCGTGCGCCCCCGCTCGTCCCTCACTCCCGTGCGGGTGCCCGGCGGACGCGATCGCCGCCAGGCACCCGCGATTGCTCGTTACAGAGTGGGGTCCGGGAGCTGTGTTTGTAAACACACAGCTCCCGGTCCTGTCAGGGGGAGAAATGCCTGACCATCTGTTCATACAATGTATGAACAGCGATCAGTCATTTCCCCTAGTGAGACCACCCCCCCTACAGTTAGAACACACCCAGGGAACATACTTAACCCCTTCCCTGCCCCTAGTGTTAACCCCTTCCCTGCCAGTGGCATTTTTATAGTAATCCAATGCATTTTTATAGCACTGATCGCTATAAAAATGCCAATGGTCCCAAAAATGTGTCAAAAGTGTCCGCCATAATGTCGCAGTACTGAAAAAAAAAACGCTGATCGCCGCCAATACTAGTAAAAAAAATAATAATAAAAATGCCATAAAACTACTCCCTATTTTGTAAACTCTATAACTTTTGCGCTAACCAATCAATAAACGCTTATTGCGATTTTTTTTACGAAAAATATGTAGAAGAATACGTATCGGCCTAAACTGAGGAAAAAAAATGTTTTTTTAGATATTTTTGGGGGATATTTATTATGGTAAAAAGTAAAAAATATTCATTTTTTTCAAAACTGTCGCTCTTTTTTTGTTTATAGCGTAAAAACTAAAAACCGCAGAGGTGATCAAATACCACCAAAAGAAAGCTCTATTTGTGAGGAAAAAATTAGGCCAATTTTGTTTGGGAGCCACGTCGCACGACCGCGTAATTGTCAGTTAAAGCGACGCAGTGCTGAATCGCAAAAAGTGCTCTGGTCTTTGACCAGCAATATGGGAGGGGGTTAAGTGGTTAAAAGTTATTTTTTTTTTTTTTTTAGGACTGCTTGAAAAGAAGCCATTACCAATAGCATTCATTGCTCACATGATGACATAATAACCCCAATAACTGTGATACAGATTATAAACTGCCAGGTTTGAAAGGCTACAAAATTTGCCTGTGAAGTTTTAAATATATTCAAGTCATGATATAGACAGTGGTAGATAGCCACCTTTAGCTGGACTTGTTTGTAAATGTTGAAGATGTTTTAGGCTCGTAACACCTTGGGATCTGACTTGTGAGACCCCAAGTTGCATGACATGTCAAATTCAATGAGAACTGTCTTAATTAGCACTACTGAAGTTGCTCCGACTTTAGAAAAGGTTCCTGTACTACTACTACTGGGATCGTATCCGTTGAGGTCATTTAGTATGGCCTAGGCCCACTATGACGACGGTCATTCAGATAGGAATCAGGTGTATCCGATTGTATATAATGGGAACCAGTCTTCACAAACTTTCCCTGTGGTAGCTTACATGGCGGTGGAGATACTCTGTAGAATGGATTGATCGGTATGTGTTATCATTGTTTGTATGGCGTATATGGAGTTTCTATATATTAATCATGTGTCAAATCACCTTATGAACATACTCTCCTATTTAGGTATTCTGCTGGACTTGTTCTATAATTGGAAACCCTGTGTGATGTCTCATATGTATATTCTTTGAAGTTTGGGCTCTCTTTGAGTCTATTGGAGTTTTGATGTGCGACCCCATTACCAAGAATTGAGACATCCTAAATAGGTGAGTGCTCTCTGGTCACTCCATATGGGATTAGTCCGATATATTTAATATTAAGCATAGTTATCTTAAAGCGGAGTTCCGGCCACAATATTAAAAATATAAACTTTTTAAATATGAAAACCCCTGTAATACACAAACTTAATGTATTCTACTACAGTTAGTCTGTAAACTAAGGTCCGTTTTGTTAGGTTTTTACAGCATTTAGACACTTTATAAAACAGAAATTGACTGGGGCCATCTTAAGTGTGGGCATCATGAAGCCAGACTGTATGACTTCCTGGATTTCAGCCTCGCACATGCTCAGTGCTGTACAAGCAGTGTAATGGTTTCAGATCAGGTTTCAATAGCAATGGGAGTGCCAGAGGAAGTTACCGCCCCATATCTATGCAACGCAAACCTCTCCTCCCCTCCCCTCCCCTTCTCCTTCCAGGAACCAGTGAATATAAGAAATCATTTGTTCCTGTGCAGATATATCTACATAACAAGATGATATATATCTCTTGTTATATATGTGGTGTGTATACATATACCAGACATGTGCACTGTCAATAAATTCATTTTGTTTAGTTCCGTTTCGCATTAGCCGTTATTTCGTATTTTGTGCCCGAAACTCAATTCGGATTCGTACGCTCATAATGGGCACAGCAGGAGTACAGGCACAGGAAGTCAGCACAGAACAGGGATGGTGGGAACCCTTCATGAGAGGTTCCCACCATCCCTGCACTGACTTCCCGGGTCTGTACCCCCGCTGTGCCCATTATGAGGGGTTCCCAGCCATCCCTGCACTGAGTTCCCGGGTCTGTACACCTGCTGTGCCCCATTATGAGGGGTTTCCACCATCCCTCTGCTGAGTTCCTGGGTCTGTACACCCGCTGTGCCCCATTATGAGGGGTTCCCACCATCCCTGTGCTGAGTTCCCGGGTCTGTACCCCCCGCTGTGCCCCATTATGAGGAGTTCCCACCATCCCTGTGCTGAGTTCCCGGGTCTGTACCCCCCGCTGTGCCCCATTATGAGGGTTTCCCACCATCCCTGTGCTGAGTTCCCATGTCTGTACACCCGATGTGCCCCATTATGAGGGGTTACCACCATCCCTGTGCTGAGTTCCCGGGTCTGTACCCCCCGCTGTGCCCCATTATGAGGAGTTCCCACCATCCCTGTGCTGAGTTCCCGGGTCTGTACACCCGCTGTGCCCCATTATGAGGGGTTCCCACCATCCTTGTGCTGAGTTCCCAGGTCTGTACCCCCCGCTGTGCCCCATTATGAGGTGTTCCCACCATCCCTGTGCTGAGTTCCCAGGTCTGTACCCCCTGCTGTGCCCATTATGAGGAGTTCCCACCATCCCTGTGCTGAGTTCCTGGGTCTGTACACCCACTGTGCCCCAATATGAGGAGTTCCCACCATCCCTGTGCTGAGTTCCCGGGTCTGTACCCCCCGCTGTGCCCCATTATGAGGGTTTCCCACCATCCCTGTGCTGAGTTCCCGGGTCTGTACACCCGCTGTGCCCCATTATGAGGGGTTCCCACCATCCTTGTGCTGAGTTCCCAGGTCTGTACCCCCCGCTGTGCCCCATTATGAGGTGTTCCCACCATCCCTGTGCTGAGTTCCCAGGTCTGTACCCCCTGCTGTGCCCATTATGAGGAGTTCCCACCATCCCTGTGCTGAGTTCCTGTGTCTGTACACCCACTGTGCCCCAATATGAGGAGTTCCCACCATCCCTGTGCTGAGATCCCGGGTCTGTACCCCCCGCTGTGCCCCATTATGAGGGTTTCCCACCATCCCTGTGCTGAGTTCCCGGGTCTGTACACCCGATGTGCCCCATTATGAGGGGTTACCACCATCCCTGTGCCGAGTTCCCGGGTCTGTACCCCCCGCTGTGCCCCATTATGAGGAGTTCCCACCATCCCTGTGCTGAGTTCCCGGGTCTGTACACCCGCTGTGCCCCATTATGAGGGGTTCCCACCATCCTTGTGCTGAGTTCCCAGGTCTGTACCCCCCGATGTGCCCCATTATGAGGTGTTCCCACCATCCCTGTGCTGAGTTCCCAGGTCTGTACCCCCTGCTGTGCCCATTATGAGGAGTTCCCACCATCCCTGTGCTGAGTTCCTGGGTCTGTACACCCGCTGTGCCCCATTATGAGGAGTTCCCACCATCCCTGTGCTGAGTTCCCGGGTCTGTACACCCGCTGTGCCCCATTATGAGGGGTTCCCACCATCCCTGTGCTGAGTTCCCGGGTCTGTACACCCGCTGTGCCCCAATATGAGGAGTTCCCACCATCCCTGTGCTGAGTTCCCGGGTCTGTACACCCGCTGTGCCCCATTATGAGGGGTTCCCACCATCCCTGTGCTGAGTTCCTGGGTCTGTACCCCCCGCTGTGCCCCATTATGAGGAGTTCCCACCATCCCTGTGCTGAGTTCCCGGGTCTGTACACCTGCTGTGCCCCATTATGAGGAGTTCCCACCATCCCTGTGCTGAGTTCCCGGGTCTGTACACCCGCTGTGCCCCATTATGAGGGGTTACCACCATCCCTGTGCTGAGTTCCCGGGTCTGTCCCCCCTGCTGTGCCCCATTATGAGGGGTTACCACCATCCCTGTGCTGAGTTCCCGGGTCTGTACCCCCGCTGTGCCCCATTATGAGGGGTTCCCACCATCCCTATGCTGAGTTCCCGGGTCTGTACCCCCTGCTGTGCCCCATTATGAGGGTTTCCCACCACCCCTGTGCTGAGTTCCCGGGTCTGTACCCCCCGCTGTGCCCCATTATGAGGAGTTCCCACCATCCCTGTGCTGAGTTCCCGGGTCTGTACACCCGCTGTGCCCCATTATGAGGGGTTCCCACCATCCATGTGCTGAGTTCCCGGGTCTGTACACCCGCTGTGCCCCATTATGAGGGGTTCCCACCATCCATGTGCTGAGTTCCCAGGTCTGTACCCCCCGCTGTGCCCCATTATGAGGAGTTCCCACCATCCATGTGCTGAGTTCCCAGGTCTGTACCCCCGCTGTGCCCCATTATGAGGGGTTCCCACCATCCATGTGCTGAGTTCCCAGGTCTGTACCCCCCGCTGTGCCCCATTATGAGGGGTTACCACCATCCCTGTGCTGAGTTCCCGGGTCTGTACCCCCGCTGTGCCCCATTATGAGGGGTTCTCAACATCCCTGTGCTGAGTTCCCGGGTCTGTACACCCACTGTGCCCCATTATGAGGAGTTCCCACCATCCCTGTGCCGAGTTCCTCCTGCTTCCTTCTTCCCCCAGCACAGCACATTGCCACCATAACATTGCCCACCGCATCGTCTCCGGCACAGCACCCCGCATCGGCCTCGGCACCCTGCATCGGCCTCGGCACCCCGCATCGACCCCGGCACCCCGCATCGACCTCGGCACCCCACATCGGCCTCGGCACCCCGCATCGACCCCGGCACCCCGCATCGACCCCGGCACCCCGCATCGACCCCGGCACCCCGCATCGGCCTCCCACATCGGCCTCGGCACCCCACATCGGCCCCGGCACCCCACATCGGCCCCGGTACCCCGCATCGGCCTCCCGCATCGGCTCCGGCACCCCGCATTGGCCCCAGCACCCCGCATCGGTACCCCGCATCGGCCCCGGCACAGCACCCCGCATCGGCCCCGGCACCCCGCATCGGCCCCGGCACCCCGCATCGGCCCCTGTACCCCGCATCGGCCCCTGTACCCCGCATCGGCCCCTGTACCCCGCATTGGCCTCGGCACCCCGCATTGGCCCTGGCCCAGCACCCCGCATCGGCCCATGTACCCCGCATCGGCCCCGGCATAGCACCCCGCATCGGTACAGTGAGGGCACAGTTACGGGCACAGTTACGGGTGCAGTGAGGGCACAGTGAGGGCACAGTTACGGGCACAGTTACGACAGCGTTGGGCACAGTGAGGGCACAGTGAGGCAGTGTTGGGCACAGTGAGGGCACAGTTACGGGCACAGTGTTGGGCACAATGAGGGCACAGTTATGGGCACAGTGAGGCAGCTTTGGGCACAGTGAGGGCACAGTTACGGGCACAGTGTTGGGCACAGTGAGGGCACAGTCAGGGCACAGTGAGGGCAGTGTTGGGCACAGTTATGGCACAGGGCACAGTTACGGGCACAGTGTTGGGCACAGTGAGGGCACAGTGTTGGGCACAGTGAGGGCACAGTGTTGGGCACAGTGAGGGCAGCGTTGGGCACAGTTACGGGCACAGTGTTGGGCACAGCGAGGGGCACAGTGAGGGCAGCATTGGGCACAGATACGGGCACAGTGGATGGCAAGCTCGCTCTCCCACTAACTCTGTGACACCAGTGCAGAGTGGGGAGAGTTACAGATCATCAGGATGACAGAGGAGCGCATCTCTGATGGATCTGTATGTGAGAACACCCGCTCGTAGTACAGCCCCGCCTCCCTGCACTAGAATTGTAACACACAGTGCAGAGCGCGCTGTTTCTATGTACAGGGAGGCGGGGCAGTACTACGAGCGGGTGTTCTCACACACAGATCTATCAGAGATGCGCTCTGTCATCCTGATGATCTGTATCTCCGCAAACCGGAGACAGACGGCGGGCGGGTGGTGGAGGCGGGGGGGCGGTGCTAGCAGGGGGGAGTTGGAGAGGAGGAAGAGGACACCACCTCTATGGGCGGCACTGTCCTCCCTCCCGCCCCCCCGAGATTCAACTACTGTACGGCGCGGCGCTCGTTCAGCCCAGCCTCCTGGGATTGATGACACACATCACCCAGGAGGCATAGCAGCGCTGGATGCGGCGGAGAAGCCATCCGCCGCAAAGGGAAGACAAACTCACAGGAATAAAACCGTGAGTTTGTCAAAAAAAAAAAAAAAAACATGCCAGTTCTATTTAAGGGGGCAGTGTTAATTACAATGCAAACAGGTTGAAAAATAGGGTGGAACTCCGCTTTAAGAATACTCTCGTCTTCCTGTGTATATTTTTCCATCTTGTATAGAACATCAATGTGGCTCTTTGGACTACTTTCATGTATATCCGATCTTCGTACCCTCCTGGACAACTTATACTCCCGCCTCATTGTATGCCTTTCCTTGTGAAGATAGAATAGGTGTGTATTTTTAGTTGAAATCTTTACTCTTATTTCAGATTTTTTATATTTAAACAAATTCCCTTTGATGGCTAATTATCCTGACAGCATTTGGTCATGAGATATCCAACTCCGCCCTATGAACCCCCCTAAATTGTGTGAATCAATTTCAATTTGTTATATATTTATATATATAAAAAAAAAAAAAAAAAAAATCTTTGTGAAACAGTATGTTTATGCATCTTCACTTTTCCTGGTTCCCGCACTCCCTTGGGAAAATGCCAATTTTGGCCTTGTGACGCCTAAGTATCTTGGTGCTGGCTATTGAGTGAGATACTGAGGGGTTGCATTATATCTTATCTCTATCTATACAGATACATGACATTACACCATGAAGGTTGGCGATTTGTTATGTATTGTTTGATTTGATTATAATTATTGATTATTTGATTTATGTTTTCTTGTAGCTCATTTTCTGACATAATATATACTCCTGAAGAAGTGGGCAAACCCGAAAATATGTAGCGTTTGTAACTGGAAGAATAGTCTCTGTGTATAACAGTGCGGAACCTGTATAATTTGCGTCAGAAAAGTGGATGCTCCACATATAGTAACATCTGGTGTCTAGTATCTACTTATTTATGGTTTGTATGATGTATATTTTTCTATAATAAATTTATATTTTTTGTAACCTTACTGTGCAAGACTATACCGTACCATGAAAGTCCATATTGCCTTCACAACATCCAAACTTTCTATCTAGTAATAGGACAAAGGTACATTCTTCTTTTTTTATCATATATCCTGTACTACTTCATCGCGACTTCTTTTCTATACATTTATCAAAGTAGTGCTCAAATCGCCAGGAAGACGCCTGGCTAAGTCGGTACTTTCAGGGCGTGGCAGTGTGAACCGAGCTTTACCACTAATGCCGCGTACACAAGGTCGTTTTTTGTGATGAAAAAAACGTAATTTTTTAGCATGAAAAAAAAACGAAGTTTTTCAAACTTAATTTTAAAAAACGACGTTGCCTACACACCATCGTTTTTTCAAAGTGCTCTAGCAAAGCGCAGTTACGTTCAGCACGTACGGCGGCACTCTGTTCCATTCAAGCTCGCTTCATAACTTGCTTCTGAGCATGCGCAGGTTTAAAAACGTAGTTTTAAACGTAGTTTTAGCCTACACACGGTCATTTTTTATGACACAAAAAAACTACGTTTTGAAAAACGACATAAAAAATTGAAGCATGCTCAATTTTTTTTTTTGTCGTTTTTCAGAAGACATAAAACGACATTTGCCCACACATGATCATTTTAAATGACGTTTTTTAAAATGTCGTTTTTTTTCATCACAAAAAACAACCGTGTGTACATGACATTAGATGTTTTCTCTGTTACAGAATAATTTGGAATCAATACAACCCATTTTACATCACTAGATGTCACCAGTGCTCAACAGTCTGCATAATAGCCATCTAGGTAGGCAGTGATTCACCAAATTCTAGGCTGCAAATCAGAATGTGTGATGCTGTACCTCTGAGCGCAGGACAATGTTCTCATCCTCGAGATCTTTCAGTTTCTTTTGAAGAGAATCAAAGGGGAAAAAACTTTGGACGGATGATGAAGATTCATTCCTCTTCAGACTGTTACAAATACAAGATGTCGGTTACAGGAAGAGTCATTAGGACTGTATTAAACAGTGTAATCATTCAAGGGTTGTGAAATTGTCAGCTACATAGCCACTGTGAAAAAAGATTTGTAAACAGTGATAAATCCTTTACTTGGAGCCCACTGACCTTCACCTTCAGGTTATACCGCCTGCTAGAGGATTGGAGATTGGAAACCAACAACCTGTGTAGGACAACCCAGGTTACAACTCCTTCTACTACCAGCATGTCTCAGTTTTGTAGCAAAGCAGTACCAAGAGCATTATCATAGAGGGTGGGACCAGTGTCCCTTGATGGGCTCCAAGAAAAGGATTTTGACTGCAATTTGGGGTGTTATTAGCATTGCACTGACACCCGCTGCAGATTGCAAGTGCAGTGCATTTTAAATGTGATGCGGGAAAGGTGCACAGAACGAGGGTTCTGGTGTGAACTGACCATGAATGAAATTCAAACCATGAATGTGTTTTTTTTTCTTGGGAAATTATATTCGTTGTGTCTTTTTGTTTTTTCTGTTCAAAATTTTTATTGAGAGTAAAGAACACAGAGTATTATAACAGACGGTTTTGGTGAAACAATAAAGGAAATACAATGGTACATCTTGGATAGAATGAATACAATCACATCAACAAGATCATCTAAACATAGATAACCTGGAATCATATGGTACAAAGTATGGGAGGTCATTGTAACGGGAACAACAGAGGACCCGTGTCATTTTGTTTTTTTAAACAATCAAAGCGACTGTAAAGTCTTGTTTTTTTCCCTATAAAAATAACAAACATGTTATACTTACCTGCTCTGTGTGATGGATTTGCACAGAGCAGCCCTCCTCTTCTCTGTCCCTCTTCTGTGATCCTGGTCCCTCCCTCCTGTAGCAGCTTGCTATGGGGGCACCCGTGCCGAGTCCATTGAGACACAGAGCCCCCACCCAGGCCCCCCGCTCCCCTGATTGGCTCGCTAACTTTACTTGACAGCAGCGGGCGCCAACGGCGTCCCTGCTGTGTCTCAGCCAATCAGGAGGGAGAATCTCGGACAGCTGAGAAACTGGTGGACATCAGGTAAGTGTTAGGGGGGCTGCTGCACACAAAAGGCTTTTTATCTTAATGCATTAAAATAAAATAAAAACTTCTGCCTTTACAACCACTTTAAGGAATTTGGGTGACGAGGGATCTAGAAATCAATATTTACATTTGATTGTGCAAGTGTCACTTGTCAAGTAATGCATGGGATGTACACTTTAAAAAAAATTATACACATATGCATACACACGCTGCCTCCGATAGGAAGCCTGACAAATAAGTTAGCCACAGAAAAATACTTTGTACCTTAAAGCGGTTATAAATCTTATATTTTTTTAAATAAACAGGATATACTTATCTTCTCTGTGCAATGATATTGCACAGAGTGGCCCTGAACCTCCTTTCTGGAGTCCCCCGCCAGCGTTCCTGGCTCTTCTGCTGCACCACTATAGCAAACCTCCTGCTATAGGGGGGGCTCACTCCCAATCCGGACTGTGTGTGTCCATAGACACATATAGCACGGCTTAACCTAATCCTGTGATATGGGGGCCAGGCTAACAGCAGAAGGAGTCAATGGCTACCCCGTGAGGAAAGAGAGACCTGTGCTACTGCAGGCAGGCAGTGCTGGATTGAGAAAGGACTGCTGGAACATTTCTTACTATATAGCACGGAAATGCATTAAGGTAGAAAATATCTTGCTTTTAAAACCACTTTAATATAAATGCAAGTTTAATAGGGTCTTATACATTATTCTACATCTGTGTTTGTAAAGTGCCCTGTAGTCTGTCAATGCTATAGATACATCCAAAAACATCCCTCAGCATTAGTGTGAAAATAAGCTTACAATCTAATGTCCCTACCACAGCCATACAGGCCAGTTGGTCAAAAGCCAAATAAACCGTTAGTGCATGTATGGTTTGTAAAAAGATTACACCGAAAAGACCCATGAGAAAGTACAAACATCCTGAAGATAGTGTTCCTGGTATGAAAGGAAGCTTAACACGTGGCCAGATGTCAAAGCTGCATGCACTCTTCATATCTTTCTACTAGAATGTAGGGCAACAAGCTGGACTTTGACCAAGACATATTACCAAGAGGCCTTGTTTATAGTGCCATAGCAGCTCTTTGCTTGTTGTTAAGTAAAACAAAATGATGAAAAAATGTAATAAATGTTTAGAGCAGTTCATTATCTTGTCTGAAGGGCATTAAATCAGTTAGCAGTCCCTGAATATACATGCACCTGTGACCGTATGCTAAAGTCTAGAGCAGCCTAAATACTAAATTCCTTTGGGTGAGGGGTGCCAGTGCATTTTACATGCATTTCCTTTCATTCCTGTAGAATGTAGGTTTTGATACAAAACACGTCAAAATGGCCTTATACCTACAAAGAACCAACAAAGGGGTGGGACTGCACCCAAATCTTTATGCCGTTTCTTTCTTGTTCAAACATTTTTATTATATAAACATCAGTGTGTACAGGCAATGATAAAATGCAACCAATATTATATTGCTATACACTCAAACAACAAGAAGCTCTCTCCTCCCAGGCTGATGTCAGCAGGGGAATCTCAGCCCCACCCACTGGAGCTTTCAGACGGGGAGTGCCGAGAGCCTGGAGTCACATGATCGCTGGGCGATGCTGTAAAAACAGGTAGAAATCTGCTTTTTTATTTTAACAGTTTGGGGATGCCCCCCTTCCTGTTCCAACATGACTGCACAAAGCAAGGTCCATAAAGACATATATGAGCGAGTTTAGGGTGGAGGAACTTGACTGGCCTGCACAGAGTCCTGACCTCAACCTGATAGAACACCTTTGGGATGAATTAGAGCGGAGACTGTGAGCCAGGCCTTCTCATTCACATCAGTGCCTGACCTTACAAATGCCCTTCTGGAAAAATGTGCGTGTAAAGGCAGATGTCCCAATAATTTTGGTAATACAGTGTACAGTATATGGGTATGCAAATAAACATCAAAATTAATGGTAACACCTGGAGTTGTAAAAGGTAGAAGATTTTTTTATCTTAATGCATTCTATGCATTAAGATAAAAACACTTTTGTGTGTAGCAGCCTCCCCAGCACCCCCTAATTACTTACCTGAGCCCCATCCCTCTCCCCAGCACTGTCCACGAATGTCTAAATAGCCATGTGGAGCTGTGTCTCGGCTTGGGTGCCATCATAGCAATCTGCTGGCTGTGGGTGTACTCGATAGGAGAGAGGGGCCAGGAGCAGCAAAGAGGGACCTGAGAAGAGGAGGATCTGGGCTGCCCTGTGCAAAACCAACTGCACAGAGGAGGTAAGTATGACATGTTTGTTATTTAAAGTTATCCATCAGGTGGCATGCACCCAGTTGGACTCAACTCACGGTATACAAAGTGGCTGAATTCCTGGAATTTTGCTTTAAAAAAAATATTTATCTTCTTTCATTTCACTGCAGGCCACAAACAGCCATACACAAGTGGACAGTGGTAACATAAAATTAATAGAACCAATATTTACAAATCTGGTATTCACCTGCCGGGGCACTGAAATCGGTCCATGTGCTTATGGCTTATACCTGACATCACCTGAATCTGCCACGTTTAACTACTTGCCGACCAGCCGCCGTCATTCTACGGCGGCAGGTCGGCTCTCCTGGGCGAGAGCCCGTAGTATAACGTCGGCTCTTTGAGCGGCCACTAGGGGCGCGTGCGCGGCGCGCGCCCCCCGCTCGCTCCTGACTCCGGTGCGAGTGCCCAGCGGGCTCGATCGCCGCCGTGCACCCGCGATTGCTCGTTACAGAGCGGGGACCGGGAGCTGTGTGTGTAAACACACAACTCTCGGTCCTGTCAGCGGGGGAAATGCTGATCTTCTGTTCATACAATGTATGAACAGAGGATCAGTGTTTCCCCTAGTGAGGCCACCCCCCCCCCCACAGTAAGAACACACCCAGGGACATACTTAACCCCTTCCCCGCCCCCTAGTGTTAACCCCTTCACTGCCAGTGGCATTTTTATAGTAATCCAATGCATTTTTATAGCACTGATCGCTATAAAAATGCCAATGGTCCCAAAAGTGTCCGAAGTGTCCGCCATAATGTCGCAGTAACGAAAAAAAAATCGCTGATCGCCGCCATTACTAGTAAAAAAAATATATTAATAAAAATGCCATAAAAATACCCCCCTATTTTGTAAACGCTATAACTTTTGCGCAAACCAATCAATAAACGCTTATTGCGATTTTTTTTTACGAAAAATATGTAGAAGAATACGTATCGCCCTAAACTGAGGAAAAAAACGTTTTTTTATATATTTTTGGGGGATATTTATTATAGCAAAAAGTAAAAAATATTCATTTTTTTCAAAATTGTCGCTCTATTTTTGTTTATAGCGCAAAAAATAAAAACCGCAGAGGTGATCAAATACCACCAAAAGAAAGCTCTATTTGTGGGGGAAAAAAGGACGCCAATTTTGTTTGGGAGCCACGTCGCACTACCGCGCAATTGTCAGTTAAAGCGGCGCAGTCCCGAATCGCAGTCCCGAACCAGCAATATGGTCCGAGGGTTAAGTGGTTAATATGTATGAAAACTCAGTGTCAAAGGCCAACAATAACCTGTACAGATATAGAAGGCTTTGTAAATCTTATCTTTTTCCACCTCCTCACACCTTCCATACAAACACTTCGCAGACACGAAGATGAGAAGAGGTGGAGCTCTGGAAAGGTGACATTTACTGTGCTCTGGTGAAGACATAACAGAGACTATGTACAAGCATTGACTTACGGTGTTGAACAGATGGAGTCCGACTCGCTCTCGTCAGCTGCACTGGTGTAAAACTGAAGCAGCTCATCTTTCATAGACAGTTCATGGCGTAACTGGGATACCTGACCAAGACAAACAGACAATAAAGTCAGCTGCACAATAACAGCACTCAATACAAAAGAAAAGCATGTAAACATGGGATTCTTTAGACAAAAGTGAAGCATACCATTTATTCAATTTTAACTATCGACTGGGTCAAGTTACAGGCCTGATGAACCCAAGCGTGGCTACTATTGGCTTTTCAAAATACTGGGATTTATTAGCAATTAACAGGCAAAAAAAGACCTTCCACTGTTTTCCAAGATTACTTACAATCAGCCAGAAATAAACGGGTATCCTTTATTAGCCAGAAAAAAATTAGTATCCTTCATCAGCCAGAAATAAATGAAAGACGGCTAAAAACTAAGGCAAAACATGATATTCAAGCGCACTCCCTGTAGATGTCTAAGGTTCACAAAAAGCTAGTATTAATTGGAATGGGGATAGGGGCTAAGAATAATGTTGAAAAACTGAACTGTAAAATAAACGGGAATAAAACTTAAAAATAAAAATAAATATGAAAATAAAGATAAAATTAAAATAAAAATAAAAATGAAACTGAAATAAAGAAAAAATAAAACTAAAGTCCAAAAGAAACCAGTGCTATAAAATGGATATCATAGTCCATCAAGTGTCCATGGCACTGTATAACTAAATCGCTATTGCCTTGCTTTGGATGGCTGCCAGCTGACAGATGAAGTGATCTGTATAAAAGCAAAGAAAAGACAAATGCAGCGCCTTCTAAGCGTAGCAAGCTCGTTTAATAAGAGTAATATGTGCAAAAAGCTATAAAAAGCCTACTCACAAACATGAATGAATATAGGAAAAGTGGTGTAAGGATCATCCGCATTGTTTAGCCGGTGTGCGTACGATGTCCTAATGCAGGCAGCGCGGAGATGTCGTTCTCTGAAGGGCAGCGGCAACAGGAACCGAGACGCTCTCGGAACCTTCAGGCTGGAATCAGGTATCCACTGCGGACTGCAAGTGACGTCACTTCCGGATGCGGGAGGTGCACGCGTTCAAGACTTTCGAGTCTTTTCCTCAGGCTGGGCTGTGGCCATCTTACTGGAGACCAGTATATGTAGTGGTAATACATAGACCCGCCCCACATATAATCTAACTGGATCGTATTCTACAACAACATTCTAGGGCACATCTATGGCCACAAGAGGGCCTACTATTGCAATAACGACATTAATTAACAATACTGTGCAATAAATAATAAGGAAACAACAATTGATATGATATTAAAATAACTTCAATTAGATAAAATTAAATTAAATAGCGAAGTATCGTTATAATGGCCCTTAAAGGAACCTATACTGGAAGTACATTTCTGAGGTCTGACACAGATTTACCAATTAGAGATTAAATATTAATAATTTTCCATGGTAACGAACAATCATTAAAAGCTGCAATAAGTAATATCATAACCATATAGGCTTATGATTAGAATAAATATGAATATAAAAATATATATAAAAAAGTTAGAATATACAAATACATATATTCCCTGTTTTATTTGTATACTATATACCAGAAGAAACAAGATGTTCTCCCTTGGTTTACCATCTCGGCCTATCTTTTATTGTACATATGTGTGTGTATATATATATATATATATATATATATATATATATATATATATATATATATATATATATATATATATATATATATATATATATACACACACACACACACACACACAATATACGTTCTTTATACTTGCTATATATACTTTCTAAATATTATTAATTTTTAATGTATATTAACGTATTTCAATATAATATAGAACATATATGGATTTTTAGCAATATATATATTTTTTGAAATATCAACTTCATAATTATCAGTTTTACATTACTTTATCTATGGGGCATATTAATCCCTGCTCTAGACTAGTTATTTAATGGTGACGTCGTCAACATCATTATTTCCTTCTGGTATATAGTATAAAAATAAAACAGGGAATATATGTATTTGTATATTCTAACTTTTTTATATATATTTTTATATTCATATTTATTCTAATCATAAGCCTATATGGTTATGATATTACTTAAGGCGTTATTGCAGCTTTTAATGATTGTTCGTTACCATGGAAGATTATTAATATTTAATCTCTAATTGGTAAATCTGTGTCAGACCTCAGAAATGTACTTCCAGTATAGGTTCCTTTAAGGGCCATTATAACGATACTTCGCTATTTAATTTAATTTTATCTAATTGAAGTTATTTTAATATCATATCAATTGTTGTTTCCTTATTATTTATTGCACAGTATTGTTAATTAATGTCGTTATTGCAATAGTAGGCCCTCTTGTGGCCATAGATGTGCCCTAGAATGTTGTTGTAGAATACGATCCAGTTAGATTATATGTGGGGCGGGTCTATGTATTACCACTACATATACTGGTCTCCAGTAAGATGGCCACAGCCCAGCCTGAGGAAAAGACTCGAAAGTCTTGAACGCGTGCACCTCCCGCATCCGGAAGTGACGTCACTTGCAGTCCGCAGTGGATACCTGATTCCAGCCTGAAGGTTCCGAGAGCGTCTCGGTTCCTGTTGCCGCTGCCCTTCAGAGAACGACATCTCCGCGCTGCCTGCATTAGGACATCGTACGCACACCGGCTAAACAATGCGGATGATCCTTACACCACTTTGCCTATATTCATTCATGTTTGTGAGTAGGCTTTTTATAGCTTTTTGCACATATTACTCTTATTAAACGAGCTTGCTACGCTTAGAAGGCCCTCCATTTGTCTTTTCTTGGCTAAAAACTAAGGGCCAGATCCTCAAAAACCCGGCGCAACGTAATTTTTGGCATTTAAGTTACACCGCCGCAAAATCTCTACCTAAGTGCCCGATCCACAAAGCACTTACCTAGAAATTTTGAGCGGTGTAACTTAAATCCGCCCGGCGCAAGGCGTTCCTCTTCAACTGGGGGCGATTCCCATTTAAATTAGGCGCGCTCCCGCGCCGGCCGTACTGCGCATGCTCGTGATGCCATTTTCCCGACGTGCATAGCGCGCAATTACGTTACGCCGAGCTTTGTGGATCGCGACGGGTCAATAAAGTTGCGTCGAAAAAAAAAAAATCAAAACAAAAAAAAAAATTGCGTCGCTGGACAGAAGGGTCTGCTTTTACATGGTGTAAACAGTTTACACTTTGTAAAAGCTGCCCTAATTTTGCGTTTGCAAACTAAAACTTACGGAGAAAAAACGAAGGAAGCAGTTTATATCGATTCTTAGTCGATGTCAGAAGAATTCTAACTGCTATACTGAGTTTAAAAGGTTGCAAAAAAGAGCATCTCCTACATCGTAAAAAGTAGATTTTTTTTTCTTTTCATCTTGCCAAGGTCCCCTGCAGCACTAAAACCATAGTGATTTTTTTCTTATTTTCATTTCACTTTTTCACAAAAATACTGCGTATTACATATTTCCTAACTTAGACTGTTGGGTTCCCACACAGACAGAGATGATGTCACCCTTATAGAGGTTGTAAAGGTTTTTATTTTCTAAATAGGTTCCTTTAAGCTAGTGCATCGTTTGTTCACTAACCTTTTCCTTCGATTTTCCTTCTAAATGTTTTTTTTCTTTGTCTGAATTTCTCAAAAGCTTGTCCCCATCATCTGGCTGGGGGTTAGTCAGCCAGAACAGCTTACTGAGGAGCAACAGGAAGCGAAAAATTCAGACAGACAAAGAAAACAAACCCGCTCCAGCCCCCCCTGTCCTCTTTCAGACCCTTACTTACTCCTTTTAAGCAATGCATCCAGTTTCTTCCCAGCAGTAGCATAAGGAAAGGGGGGGTACACTGTGATGTAAGGGAGAGTGGGGGACTCAACTTCTAACGGTGGTGTGGCTCTTGACATCTAATGTAAATGCGCTGTACATCTAATCTTACAGATACAACCCGGCCCTTTTGAGGGCAATCATAATGCTGATGTGGCCCACTACGAAATTGAGTTTGACACCCCTGACATATATGGTCCATATATCGGCCAGGTCAGCAGAGACCAGCCAAGATTCGAACCATCTTTGGGCAGGCTAAATGTACCAAAGTTGATTCATCAATTTTCGGCATGCGATTATTGTCAGCGGCTTCAGTCACTAGCAATAATCACTGTGTTCTCCTGGCAGAAATGGCTTACTGCCCCCCCCTGCTGGGAGAACACAATAGCTCCATGGGAGGGATTCCCCCATTGACACTGACTGTGTTGATGGGGGAATCCAGCTATTTTTTTTCCCTGCAACCCATGATTGCAGGAAAGAAATTTGCACCATCCATGGCCTGCATCAAATGTTCTGTGTTGTCCATAAAAGATCTGGTGTCTGGGATAAATTTCTTTATCATCTTCCAGATTACGCCTTCATTTTTCTGGCTATATGGCACCAGGGTTCCTCTTGCATTGATCTTTGCACAGGTGACTCCAGTCCTCTTCCTTACCATTTCTGTTTAAAGGCTACGCTGCTTTCATGTTGGTAGCTAGGCACCACTTTGTACTATGATGCTGAAGGCCCAGCCACCCACGGGGCCAGAAGGATAAAGTTGGGCTGCACTGCCGGTTTATTCAACTCAAGTTCAATTAAATCAGTTTTCTGATTTTGCACAGAATGCCCTGAAGACAGAATTGGCAGTTAAGTTAACTAATGAATATTATTATTTGCACTTGCTAAAACTATGTGTGTAAAAGCTCCCATAGACATAAACAAGTAATATCTACCACAACTGGATGAATGCAAACTTAGACAGACATAGCTAACACCACCACAAATATACCAAACAAGGCCTCTATAGATATACAAAGTTCATAGATACTTAGCATGATTTCCAAAAATGGACCTCATTCTAATAATAATGCAGTTGAAAAAGACAATGCGGTATTAGCCAATAGTCATTGTAAATGGTAAATGGTCAAAAAAGCATTTCAAAATAAGTTATCTAATGTCTATGGATTGCTTTGTATTAAAAACGAGGCAAGAAAGTGGTCGAATGAGCTTTCAGACTGGTTTATCTTTCATACATCTCTAGGTCCTTCAATTTAAAAAAAAGCTTTTGTTAATACTAAAGTGTGAGAAGACGATGCTCGCTAGTCAGGTTACAAAATAAGATGCGCAAGCCACGGCAGGAAATAAAATAATGAAACTGAAATAAAATGCAAAAGATAGCAGGTGTAAGGCAGATTTTTACAGCTGACCAAAACCAACATTTTTTAGTTGGGTCCTTCAGTTTTTAAACCTAAAATTGTTGTGGCAACAGAATCGCTGAACGTTCAAATTCAGCAGAGTTGCTGCTTACAGGCAGCAAGGTACCATGGGATATATAGTTCTTATAAATTGAAAATAAACGGCAAAGGGGAAGCTGTAAGCATGCAGGAAATCTCGGTAGTTATGAAAAGAGATGGCCAGCAGACAAACACAACATGAAAGGAGATTTTTCAAGTAAGTGTATAACGAATTGTTAAAAATAACTATTGTTTGTATTGTTATTACAATGATGATGTTATAAAATAAAGGGTATGCTGTGACCATAGATTTCCTTTTAACTGCAGCAGAGAAAAATAAGATCTGTCCGGTCAGACTCAGTGCTGTGTGGCAGAGCTGTGTACATTTCTGGACTTCATGGATAGAAATACAAATTGACAGGTAAAACAGTTCCATTTTGTGTATTTTGCCTATTTAGGAGTTTGCCTAAAGTTCAGCTTTAAAGAGGAAGTAACCCCTCTTAAAAAAAAAACATGCAAGGAAAAAGGCATAATGAGCTAGTATGTATAGTAAGCTCATTATGTATTACTTAACCACTTAAGCCCCGGACCTTTATGCAGCTAAAGGCCCAGGCCAGGTTTTGCGATTCGGCACTGCGTCGCTTTAACAGACAATTGAGCGGTCGTGCAACGTGGCTCCCAAACAAAATTAACGTCCTTTTTTCCCCACAAATAGAGCTTTCTTTTGGTGGTATTTGATCACCTCTACGGTTTTTATTTTTTGCGCTATAAACAAAAATAGAGCGACAATTTTGAAAAAAAATCAATATTTTTTACTTTTTGCTATAATAAATATCCCCCAAAAATATATATATATATAAAAAAAAAATTCCTCAGTGTAGGCCGATACGTATTCTTCTACATATTTTTGGTAAAAAAAAAAATCGCAATAAGCGTTCATCGGTTGGTTTGCGCAAAATGTATAGCGTTTACAAAATAGGGGATAGTTCTACTGCATTTTTATAAAAAAAAAAATGTTAACTACTAATGGCGGCGATCAGCGATTTTTTTTGTGACTGCGACATTATGGCGGACACTTCGCAACAATTTTGACACATTTTTGGGACTATTGTCATTTTCACAGCAAAAAATGCATTCTTTATTGTGGAAATGACAGTTGCAGTTTGGGAGTTAACCACAGGGGACGCTGAAGGGGTTATGTTTCACCTAGTGTGTGTATACAACTGTAGGGGGGTGTGGCTGTAGGAGTGATGTCATCGATTGTGTCTCCCTATAAAGGGGATGACACGATCGATGCAGCCGCCACAGTGAAGCATGGGGAAGCCGTTTTTCAGTTCCGGGGACCGATCGCGGGACCCCAGCGGCGATCGGGTCCGCGGGTCCCACGGTCCCGGGCGCGCGACCCATGGCTGGGTTGATGTACAGGACGTGCAGGTACGTCCATCTGCCCAGCCGTGCCATCCTGTGGACGTATATATACAGTGGGCAGTCCTTAAGTGGTTAACTGAGATCGAAGCCCCCGCAGCGGTGCTCGTTCCTCTCCCCCAGCGCAGCCATCTTTCTGCCGAGTGTCTTCCTCGTATCGCGGCTGCGGCGCTGTGACTGGCCAGAGCCGCGATGACGTCAGTCCCGCACATGCGTACAGTGATGTCACCACGTTCGATGTGAAGGAGGAAGGGCTCCTGTAGTGCCTGCCGGCATCTTTTTATACGCTTTTAGGAATTTATGTTTGGAAGTACAACTCTTTTAAAAAATAAACGTTAGAAAAAACGGTATTATGCTATGGTCCGTTTTTTGTTATCCATGATCCATGGACCACCTTTGTGAAGGAGGTAGCGATCCCTCGTTTGGATGATTCATTCCTGGGGCTTCTGGATCCTGTGTTTAACCCATGAACAGAGACCATACTTCTTTAAGGCTGTTTATACTTGTCACTCTGGTAAGGGGCTTTCCATGTGGTGGCAGTTCTCACGGATGTTATAACGTTCACTGTGGTGCTGTTCGTCTCAGATGTTGACACCAAAAAGATTTATTACTTATTGGGACATTTTGCACATGATTGATTTATATGTTTATTTATTTTACCATTTTTCTAGCATGAGTGCTAGTTGATTCGTGTTGGCGCAGTTTCTTTGTCTTTTGTATTACATGCGTTAGGGTGCCGCCACTAACGACATGATAGCCGTTAGTAACGGCACGCTCAGTGCGCCTGCGCGCCATTGTCTATGGTGCATGCGCCGTAGACATCGGTGCATGTCTTTCGGAAATATCTCCTGAACCATGTAGGCTTAGGAGATATTTCCTACACCTACAGGTAAGCCTTTAATCTAGGCTTACCTGTAGGTCTAAGTGGTCTGTAAGGGTTTACAACCACGTTAAGTTATTAATAAATGCTACAGGGCTATAATCCATCACCTTTATGTTTACAAGGGTAGTACAATAAACATAGAACTCCTAGCTGGTCTGTGGCATGTGCTTGTTGTCTTCTGAACGGACCAGTTGTTTTGGAAGCACTCAGAAGGTATTGTATGAACTGTGCACGTAGGTCACTAGAAGCTATTCATTTAATGTGTGCAATTGGTGATAGTCATAATCTTTCACTTTACAAAGGAGGGTATGTAAGGTCATACAACATTACAACATATGCATTCTCTACCTCTTCTCTTATGTGCTCTACTTGTTCTTCAAGGTATTCGTTCCTTTCTGTAAGGGTTTTATTCTTCTTTAGCAAAGACTGACCAATCCGAGCAGCCAACTCTAGATCTCGTTCTTTCTGTGTGCATAAAACAAAACATAATACAAAGGTTTATTGTTACATGTTAATACTGAATGTTTGTGTTAATATTTGATTGTGTTAAATAAAGTTATTTTATTTTACATGATACCTGCAAACCACATAGGACATGAAAACAAGTGCTTGGCACTAAACAATAAAATGGGTGCTTCTGCGTATCTACAAAACTTGGTCTCTATGTGCCTGGTATCATTAATGGATTACCTATACAAAGACATTGCCTATTATGTTGCTATCAGCTACCATAAAAAGTATATTTTTGGCACACCATTAACAACATCTTTTATACAAAGGCTGAACAGACACGTACAGAATTCCCTCCCAACATTTATAACACTTATTACAATTCACTTCTTCACAGGCCTGTCATGTGGGAATATCCCTCCAGATAATTAATATCAATGTTAACATAACAGCAAACTTTTCAAATAGCTGTACATACTATACAACTGGTTCAACAACCTGAGTCACTCTGATAAAGTTTCTCTCTGCTACTGTAGCTAAAGACAAGTCAGAAAGTCCTCATTTTATCAGGAAGGCATTTGGGCGTAGCGCATAAAAAAATGGCCTGTATATTCAGTGCCTGGAGTCCCAGTGGATGCATAATTCTGCCCATAGGTCTGCATTGGCAGAATATGTGGGTGTACACCTGTAAACGCCAGTACCATGTGTATGCATATAGGCATAATTTTCCAATTTCAAAGATTCTATTTTTAGGAAATTACACTCATAAGCATGTACACAAATGTACTGGTGTTTACAGGTGTATGCCTGTGTACAGTATATTCTGTTAATGCAGTCAAATTAGCAGAATTACACACCAGCTAGGGCTTTAGGGCACTGTAAAAAAAATAGGCAAATTATGTTATACCTAACATAAGCGCCTATATTTACATCTGTGTGCATGAGGCCCAACAGTATAGACTAATGAAAAAGAAGAGAAAAGAGTGAAATGAGCTTAAAAAAAATAAATAAAAAATGTATGCATTAGTAAGAGAAAGCGTACCAAAGCCTTTTTTATGCTTTGTTTTGGATAGAGTAGGAAAAGCTTAGAGCCTCGGTCAGGGTTTTTAGATCTGTATGTGTCCCTAATAAGGATGAGCTCCGGCGTGTTCGCATAGAACACGTGTGCTAATCACAGCCAGGGAGACATTGTGCCGATGCTCGGCTGCAGGGATCGTGAAATGTCTCCCTGGCTGTGATTAGCGCAGCGCCATGCACACTTCCTGGAGGGCTCTGCACGTGTTCTAGGCGAACACGCCGGAGGTCATCCTTAGTCCCTAATAGAGAAATTTCCTTTCTCTATTTATCCTGCTGACCACTGTCACCAGGTCAGGAAGCTATAGCAAATATGCTACACACAGTAACAGGAGGTGTGGGGAGACCTTTGAAGACACCAACTTTGGCAACCAGTGACCTTATTTTGGCAAGATTTCTACTCATTAAAGCAGGCCAAACATTAAACAATTTTCTTTCCTTCCACCACTAGTTGATCAATGGATCAACTTGTGTACAACCAGGGTGTCCAAACATGGACTGAAATTTGGCTGATCCCTGCTGAACCAGCAAAATTTTGATCCGTGTATGGCCAGCTTTACTGTTGTGCAACTGGGAAAGTGAAGGGAAACCGCCCCAGCAGAGCAAAAGCATCATAAAAAATAAAAAAACTCTTAAGTGCAAAACCTACTCTCTACTTAAAACAACAAGAAAAGTTTGGGTTCTGGATACACTTTACGTAATACATTTTCTTTTCAATAGGTTTTTATTGGGTTCCTACAATCAGGGCTGTCTTAATGAGAGGGCACACCTGGGCACTGCCCAGGGGCCCCAGCTGCATGGGGGGCCCCTGCACTTTCCCCAAAGCAGCTGGTCCGAAATTGGGGGGCACATGATGGCACTGAGAATGATGGATACACAGGGGTGGCAGGCTGGCAGTGGTGCGCCGTGCTGTGCAGAATGATACCTATTATTTCACAGCCAGCAGAAAGGGGCAGGGCCGGAGCACCAGTGATGCTCTGACCCCTCCCCATGCAGCTTGAGTACTCTGAAATCAAAGGAAGGGATGTGAAGAGGCCACAGTGTAGGGATATCAGGGATGTAGTGGGGTCACAATACAATGGGTATCTTATGGTATATGATAACAGTGCTGAAGGAATATCTAGGGTGTAGAGGATTCAGAGTGCTGGGGGGATATCTGGGGTGTAGAGGGGGCATAGTGCTGGGGGTATAGCCCCAGAGCATTACTTTGCCCAGGGGCCCATGATGCTATTAAGATGGCCCTGCCTACAATAGGCACAAAAAAATGGTACAAGGTTAGACACAAGAAGTCAATCTCAAACGCAACATGAAAAACACATATTGGTATGCATGTACTGTAACATGCTTCATATAGTTATCCTTGACAGACTGTACCCAAGTATATCTGGGCCTAAAAAAGGACTAAAGAAACAACCGAAGAAAGAAAAAATGGAAAAAAGGTAGGAACAAGAGAAAGAGGATGGAGGAGTGATCGGAAAAAGATCAGGAATGTGGGGAAAAGGACATTTGTTACCTGTTCAGGGTAACCAAAACAAAATCAACCTCCTAACTTATAAATTGCAAATCTAGCTACTTTACTGAATGTCAAATACAACTCGTAAGAAAACGTAAAGTCTAAAAGTTTTCACCATGACCAAGTTCACAACATTGCAAAAATGCAACAGACTGAACAAAAATAGAATACCATATATGTAAATCCAATTACTAAAAAGTGAAATATCATCTACTGATAGTGCTGCCAGCGGTTGTATACCCGCAATAATTTTTGATTTTTTTACACCTGAAAGGCAAAAGGCATAATGAGCTAGTATGCACCGCATACTAGCTCATTATGAAATACTTACCTTGGAACGGGTATCGCAGCTCCAGCGCCGTGATTGGCTGGAGCGGCGATGCGCACGGGAGACTTCATTCCATCAAGGTCCGGCGGCTGCTGGGCCTTTAGCCGAGGATCCCCGCTGCGCATGCGCCGCTGCAATCAGCGGCGCATTGCGAGGGGAATATCTCCTAAACCGTACAGATTTAGAAGATATTCTTTATACCTACAGGTAAGCCTTATTATAGGCTTACCTGTAGGTAAAAGTGGTAGTAAAGAGCTTACTACCATTTTAAGGTCCGTGTTCAGACACTTTCTGCTTTAGGATGACAAAGCCTTGTCTTCCAACTGTGTTCCTGCATTGTTGCACTGTTTTTTAATAGGAGACCAAAAAGAACTGAAACCCCAATGCTTTCCACGGATGTCAGATGGTATAGTAAGAATAATGCCAAAAGAACCCTGCTGCCAAAATAACTAAATAGAGTAATATAGAAAAATATAGGAAAAGGCAAAACAAATCCCATTCAAGTGCACAGCTACCAAATGACATTAGCACATCTGAAATAATTGCAAACTGAAACTATAGCAGGGTTGAAGATTATTTTGAACAGAGTAGGTACCCTCTGAGGACGTACACTTTGTCACAAACTTCAACCACAATCAATGTGCCATAACGCACAATATTAAGAAAAATTGGCACATCCTACATTACAATCCGAAGTTAGGCTCTTCATTACCAAAGGTCCCCAATGTTGTCTTTAAAGTGGAAGTAAACCTTTCTATCGTTTTCAGCCAAGGAAGCGGCCATCTTGACCTCTGTTTAATCTGCAACTGCCATGATGCTGTACATGTGACCTGTTATGAAACCAGCCATTGGATGGTTTGGCAGTTTGGTTGAGAGCACAAACAAATGTGACAGCTAGCATTTCCGGCATGCCGGGAATGTTAACTGTTTTTGTAACTATCAAATTGAAGGGTTTACTTCCACTTTAATAAATCCTGTAACTGTAAAAACATTGTGGCCCCTAGCAAACTCAATAGCGAAGTGGCAAAAACAGACGTTCATTCTTTTTTAATAACATGTTGGTGTTTTTAGGTGTGAATATGACCAACCAGTTGTTGCAGGAAAGAAATTCGCTCCATTCCCCCATCAACACAGACAGTTTTGATACAGGAATCCCACCTCCCGGGTCATTGTCTTCTCCCGACGGGGGCAGACCTGCCGGGAGAAGACAGTGGTTATTGCTAGCGGCTATAACAGCCTTTGGCAATAATCACAGGTAAAACCTGGCATGCTGGTCGTACCCAAGTTGATCAATCTATCAATGGAAAAAAAACAAGGGAGTAATCCTGCGCTAATAGTGAAAAAGATTGATAAATGTGTATTTAGAACTGGGAAAGCTGCAACACAAACAACATGTGATATTCATGTGATAACAATACAAACAACAATATAGTTGCGCTATGTGAGTAAATGGAGAAGGTAAGTACGTTCAGGTGCAATTGAATGAAACCTCAATCAATAACCATTTAATTAAACCTGGTGAAAAGTCTCTACACAAGTTAAGTGAAACTGTGAAAAAATCTCTCTAACCCAATAGGTGCAACACGAATTGAGTAACAGCAGAAATTATAAGTGCATTAAAATTGGTCAAAATACATATATAGATAAATTGAATGTACATCAGTGTCAGATGAGAACAAGAACACGTGGAAAGTCCAAAAAAAATATACAGAATATAATGACCCACATGCAAGTGTGCACAAGTAAAAAATACAAAAATTATGTCAACAAAAGATATTGATATTGCTATTCTTGACTCCAAGGAAAGAAGAAGAAAAAGTCCAAATTCACACGAAAGCAGGTAGGTGAGAAAGATGGAGTGCAAGGCTGCCAGACGCCACCACCACACTGAGATTTCCTCCGGTGTTAAAAACAAGATAAGGGTGTACCCTTACCGGATAGATGGGACCTCAGAAGCCAAGGTCACAAATGCATCTGCAGAAACAAACCTCTGCAGTAGGTTGTCAGGCAAACTGGATTGTC
The DNA here is from genome assembly GCF_905171775.1 of Rana temporaria. Classification (NCBI taxonomy): domain Eukaryota; kingdom Metazoa; phylum Chordata; class Amphibia; order Anura; family Ranidae; genus Rana; species Rana temporaria. The sequence continues at coordinate 130,690,266 of NC_053493.1, forward strand.
CGGACCGCTCAGGGATCTCTCTCCTCTGTATGCAGTAATGAGAATATGTTCTCCTCCGTTGTGGCTGATTGGTTTTTCTCCAAATTCAGAAAAGATCTTATTTCCGGCCAAGTCAAAGTTTCCTCGCACTTTCCTCGCACATGTGGTATCCTCGTACTCAGGAGAAGCAGCAGAATGTATTTCGGGGTGCAATTCCACATATAACTATGGCATGTGTGAGCAATATATAATTTAGTGACAACTTTGTGCAAAAAAAATCAGTTTGTCATATTCCCGCAACTTGTGTCAAAATATAAAATATTCCATGGACTCGACATCCCTCTCAGCAAATAGTTTGGGGTGTCTACTTTCCAAAATGGGGTCATTTGGGGGGGTTTTGTGCTATTTTGGCATTTTATGGCCTTCGAAACTGTGATAGGCAGTGAGGAGTGAAATCAAAAATTTGCGCCCTTAGAAATGCTGAAGGCGGTGCTTGGTTTTTGGGGCCCCGTATGCGGCTAGGCTCCCAAAAAGTCCCACACATGTGGTATCCCCGTACTCAGGAGAAGCAGCAGAATGCATTTTGGGGTGCAATTCCACATATAACCATGGCATGTGTGAGAAATATATCATTTAGTGACAACTTTTTGTAAATTTTTTATTTATTTTTTGTCATTATTCAATCACTTGGGACCAAAAAAAAAATATTCAATGGACTCAACATGCCTCTCAGCAGTTTCCTTGGGGTGTCTACTTTCCAAAATGGGGTCATTTGGGGGGGTTTTGTACTGCCTTGCCATTTTAGCACCTCAAGAAATGAGATAGGCAGTCATAAAATAAAAGCTGTGTAAATTCCAGAAAATGTACCCTAGTTTGTAGACGCTATAATTTTTGCGAAAACCAATAAAAATACGCTTATTGCGATTTTTTTTATTAAAGACATGTGGCTGAATACATTTTGGCCTAAATGTTTGACTAAAATCTAGTTTATTCGATATTTTTTACTTTTTGTTATAAGAAAAATATTATTTTTTCAAAATTTTCGGTCTTTTTCCGTTTATATCGCAAAAAATAAAAATCGCAGAGGCAATCAAATACCATCAAAAGAAAGCTCTATTTGTGGGAAGAAAGGGACGCAAATTTCGTTTCGGTACAACATTGCATGACCGCGCAATTACCAGTGTGTTTGTTCACAGGTCTTCACAGGTGAGTATAAAGTGGCTGTACAAACTCCCATAGGAGCTGGCTCCCAGTTGATGGTGGCTTCACATGTGGACTCTCCGACCAGAAGTGCATTCTTTGACCAAGAGTGCCTGAGTTAAAAACCAGGAGTTTAAAACAGGAGGTAAGACAGGAGTCTTCATTATTTTTTTCAATCACTGATCCAGAACAAGCTTGCAGCCAATAAAGTTGGAACTCTTGATATATAGATTCAGCGGTGCAGCAGACGCTTTCACCTTAGTCTGCTCACCCCAGGCATAGTAAGAGCAGGACGCTCTCAAACGAGTCGGCTCTCCCCAGGGATAGTGCAGCCAGGCAGGGTCCTCCCAGCTCTCGGCTGCTGCAGACACAGCACAAAAAAACAGGACTCCCATAGTTTAACACAGGGGTACATATCCCCCCCCCCCCTAGGCAATTGATCCAGGGTTGCACCGATCGCCCGTTAAGGGGTCAGGAAGGAATTTTTTTCCCCGGTCGCTGCAGATTGGCACAGCACGCCTGGGGTTTTTCGCCTTCCTCTGGACCAATCGGGGAGAGAAGACTCAACGAGTGATGGCTCACTTGGACAGTCTTCCGCCCATCACCATATAAGACCCCCCCAATCAACATTACTTCCCTGTGTTTTTTTTCTGCGACCATGGGTTACCTAAAATACTCTGCAGAAACCATCCGGGAACTAAAACCATTTGCCTCTATACTCCCAGTTGTCACCAAAAAAGCTCTAAGGAATGAGCGACTGTTGAGAATCAATCAACGATCAACAGTCAAAAACTACGCGCAGGTACCCCAGCCCAAGCGCATAATATGCGCTTTGGTCAACACAAGATCGGCAGTAAAACACCGACAAGAAATCTATGATTTCATCCTTCAACACGATCTAGACTGCCTCTTCATCACAGAAAGCTGGCTGACAGCCGACTGCAACACCATTCTAACAGAATTGGTGCCAGCAAACTATCGCATTCAAATGCAAAACAGAGTGGGGCAAAGAGGGGGGGGCCTGGTGGTGATCCACAAGACTCACCTCTCGATCACCAAACCAGTCCTTCAAAACTCGCTTCCATTCATGGAAACCCTCACTCTGCAGCTGCAAACAAATCCCCAAGATACGGTCCATATGCTACTTTGCTATAGACCACCAGGCCCAAAAACGCACCTTCTCACGTCATTGACGGAATTCATCTCCACATATACCCTAAACATCAAACACCTTTTGGTGCTTGGGGATTTCAACCTCTGGGCCAACTCCTCGCTGGACCCCGTAGCCGACGCCTGCATCGACCATCTGGAAGGATTAGGTCTGCAGCAACTAATACAAGGCCCCACTCATGCCTCAGGCCATACACTCGATCTCATTTTCAAACAAGATTTGGAAATTGACGTCCTGGGAAATGAGCCGCAACCATGGACTGATCACAATGCCATCAAATTCACAATCACCAAAAATGCCAGCCCAAAAAAAACGACAAAACCAGTGACAACTCACTGGACTAGATCTCAGAAGAAGCTCCACTCGGAACTCTTCAAAACAACACTAGGGAACAAAATAAAAACAAAAAACAAGATAATACGGCGCTAATATTTAAACCTGTGAAAAATATATATGTGAAATATATCTTAAAAAGTTGAATGCAACATTCATAAAAATAAATGTAAAATAAATGACCAAAAGAATGATCAAAAATTTGATAAAAGAATTGACAATATGGTATTCAATATGACAAATCCAACCATATAAATAAATGAAGTGACAAAGAAATAGTCCATAAAAAATCAGTGCAAATTAAGTCCAATTAAGGTGAGCATCTGTGATTAATCAGGAAAGGGATCCTCCACCAAAAAGGTCACCCAATGTGTGGGAAATGAAATCTCCTTACCAGAGACAAAGACCGGGCTTTCAACGGTCTAATTCAGCATAAGGATGTTTAAAGTCTTCCTTGAAAAGACTATTCCAGACACTGCTATGAATCACCAGTATTGATAACTCCAAAAGATAGAATCCCATTCAAATCCGCTCCAGTTAAACATTGGTGTTCATAAAAAATAAAGAATGGTAGGAAACCGCATAGAGCATTACTGTGTAAACATTGAGCTTTAATAAAAACAGGTGTGCACTTACAGCAAAAACTTTGGAATCTCGCATGTGGGATATGGTATGGAAGGGATGGCGTTTCCTCAAGCCTCCGTTCGCTTCGTGTCTCCGTCCGTCGCGTGTCTCTCCCTCTAACGTGATGACGTCACTGTGGCTAAGCTCCTCCTACGCGTTTCGTCGCAATACGGACGTCTACGGGGATAGGCTGCATTCAACTTTTTAAGATATATTTCACATATATATTTTTCACAGGTTTAAATATTAGCGCCGTATTATCTTGTTTTTTGTTTCTTTGTTTACTATGGTATTTTAGTATTAATACTGGCAGCTTTTCACAGAAATTAATTTTTTTCACTGTTAATTTATTTACACGTTAGCGCAGTGTTTTTTTCTGTCTATACAGAGAAATCCCTTTCCAACAAAATAAAAACAACCCAACAAAAACAAACAGCCACAGAAACACTTGACGCCATCAACAAGGCGCTACTACAGTCAGCTGACTTAGTAGCACCAAAACGCAAAACTTGCATCCGGAAAAACAACTCCAGCTGGTTTAATGACCAGCTGACGTTGCTAAAGCAAGAGCGTAGAAGAGCAGAAGCTGCGTGGAAAAGGTGCTCTTCAGATAAAAACCACACCATTTACAAGATAGTAACAAAGAAATATCACAAAGAAATCTTCACGGCCAAAAAAAATCATTTCTCCAACATTATCGCACATGCCCTTAACCGCCCCCAAGAACTCTTCAAGCTGGTCACTCAGACTATGAATCCAGCTTGTTTAGAGGCCCCCAATTCTGATTCACAAGAATTTTGCAACGAATTATCGGATTATTTCATTAATAAAATTTAAAAAATCCGTGAAAGTATTCAGCAAAATGGAACCGTCACCAACTCCCCCTCCAAATCACAAACCTAATACCCACATAAATCGCCGCAATCACCAAAATTCACTCTAAAACCCATTTCCATCTATGCCACTAAAAACATCATCGGGACTCTGCGTAATAGCACAGCACCCAATGATATCATCCCCACTAAACTGCTGAAAGAAAGTGTTGATATACTGGCACCAGCTATCACGCAGCTCATTAACCAATCATTCAAGGAGGGCATGGTGCCCACCTTGCTAAAACAAGGTACAATAAAACCAATTCTAAAAAAATTACCCTTGACCCCAAAGACCCAAACAACCGGAGGCCCATAACAGCTCTAAATGTCTTCTCCAAGGTAATGGAGAAAGTAGTTGTACAACAGCTGCAGCTGCACTTAGACACCCATAAATTACTGGATCCGTTTCAATCAGGCTTCCGTCCGGGTCACGGAACAGAAACGGCGCTGCTCAAAATATGGGATGATGCTCTAGAGGCTGCAGACGAAGGAGAATCTTGTCTCCTGATACTGCTGGACCTAAGCGCGGCTTTTGACACTGTAGACCACGGACTACTACTGGCTAGGCTAGCTGAAGTAGCCGGAGTCGCTGAAGGTGTTTTACCCTGGTTCTCCTCCTTCTTGGAAAACCGATCACAAATAGCGAAACTGGGGTCTTTCACTTCTGAAAAACGTACGATGTCATGCGGAGTCCCTCAGGGATCTCCCTTATTGCACGTATTGTTTAATATCTATCTTCGCCCTCTCTTTGAAATCATCAGTAACCAGAAGTTACTTTACCACTCCTATGCAGACGACACACAACTGTATTTCCGCATCTGCAACAAAAAGGATCATTCTCTTGGACTAGAGAAATGCCTCACTCTAATAGATAACTGGATAACAAACAGTTATCTTAAACTCAATGGTTCGAAAACATAACTTCTCCTGTTTCACGCTAACCGGAAAAATCACCCTGCGTCAACATGGACTCCCCCACCCATTCTGGGTAAAACTATCACCCCTAGCACCAAAGTCAAAAGTCTCAGAGTCATTTTCGATACCTACATGACAATGGATGCACAAATAGGGTCAGTAGTCAGCGGATCCCACCATCTGCTGCGAATACTACGCAGACTCACGCCCTTTATCCCGAAAGAGGACATTGCAGTCGTGGTGGGAACAATCATCAATTCCAGACTCGACTACGCAAATGCCCTCTATCTAGGACTCCCCAAATACCAAATCACTCGTCTGCAAGTCGTTCAAAATACGGCCGCTCGACTAGTGACTGGGAAAAAAACATGGGAATCAATCTCACCTTCACTGAGATCCCTTCATTGGTTGCCAGTAAAAGACAGAATCACTTTCAAGGCACTCTGCCTAATACATAAGTGTATTCAAGGCAACGCCCCCCAATATCTATGCGAAAAAATAAAAGCCCATAACCCCAATCGCATTCTGCGATCCACCAATCAAAACCTCCTCCAGATACCCAAAGCCAGATACAAGTCCAAAGGAGATCGAAGATTTGCAGTCCAGGGACCTCGCCTGTGGAATGCACTACCAACCACCATCCGACTGGAGTCGGACCACTTGGCCTTCAGGAGAAAGATTAAAAACACATCTCTTCTGAGGTCAAGGGGTTCCTTACCCATGAAATGGATACAGTGCCCAGAGGCGATTCAGTTCGCATGTGTTGCGCTTTACAAGTCTCTCTCTCTTGCTCTCTCTCGCAGTGCCAAATTCTAAAAACACCTTGGGTCTTTAGGTCCGGGTCTTAAGTGGTTAAAAAGCTTGCTTAAAACACTGCAGTCAGAACAATGAACTATCCACATGGCACTATGACTGAGAGAGAGCGAGAGAGAGATAACAAAGTCATGCAAATAAATGCAAATTGGTGGCAGATTCCACAACAGACTCTCTGCTGTAAACTATTCACAGCTCCTAAACATGTATACATAAAACACACATCCACTATCAATGTTCATGAACACTTTTGGGTTCAAGTCTTTTAAAGGTCAGGTACAAAAGAAACTTACCTCTTCTAGAAGACGTGTTACAGCATCTATATCATTGTATGTTTTAGTCATCTGGCCAACTCGTTCAGCACATAAAACTGAAAAAAAAGAAGAGTAAAAATGATGTATGTCTTATTAGAAACAAATTAAAGGATCCTATTAGGAAGCAAAATATCTGTTAAGTTAGGATTTCATGGAAACAATAATGCCTTTACCTAAAGGAATTCATGCATAACTGCCATTGGTTACCTTCTTATAAAAATATTAACTCTCTGGCTCGGTCTCTGGCACCAATACTTTCAGAATCACTGGAGAATTCCAGATCTGCCCACTTCTTCCAGAGACTCAAAAGTATTAAAGCCTTTTTACCACTTGCTTACTGGGCACATAAACCCCCTTCGTTCCCAGGCGAAATTTCAGCTTCCGGCACTGCGTCGCTTTAACTGACATTTGCGCGGTCGTGCGACGTGGCTCCCAAACAAAATTGACGTCCTTTTTTCCCCACAAATAGAGCTTTATTTTGGTGGTATTTGATCACCTCTGCGGTTTTTAATTTTTGCGCTATAAACAAAAAAAGAGCGACAATTTTAAAAAAATATATATTTGTTTTACTTGTTGCTATAATAAATCTCCCATTTTTTTTTTAAAAAAAAACTATTTTTTTTCTCAGTTAAGGCTGATACGTATTTTTCGACGTATTTTTGTAAAAAAAAAAAAAATCGCAATAAGCGACTGATTTGCGCAAAAGTTATAGCGCCTACAAAATGGGGAACAGAATTATGATTTTTTTTTCATTATTTTTTTTTTACTAGTAATGGCGGCGATCTGCGATTTTTATTGGGACTGCAATATTGCAACAGACGTATCGGTCACTTTCGACACAAATTTGGGACCATTCACATTTATACAGCGATCAGTGCTATAAAAATTCACGAATTACTGTATAAATGTGACTGGCAGGGAAGGGGTTAACACTAGGGGGTGAGGAAGGGGGTTAACTGTGTAGCCTGGGTGTGTTCTTACTGTGTGGGGGGAGGGGGGTGACTGGGGGAGGTGACCGATGCTGTGTCTCTATGTACAAGAGACACAGATCAGTCTCCTCTCCTCTAACAGCACGTGGAGCTCTGTGTTTACACACAGAGCTCCACGTCCCTGCTGTTACCGGCTGTGTTCCCGACGATCGCGTGTACCCGGCGGACATCGCGGCCGCCAGGTACATGCATCGGGTCCCCAGCGATGCGGCGGCACAGTGGTTACCCGCCGCGCGCCCCCCAGTGGCGCGCGCGCAGGTAATGCATTCCAAATGACGTCCAAAGACATCCACTTGGCACCTGAGAACCGCGCTGTTGACGTCTTTTGTCAATAGCGCAGGGCTCAAGTGGTTAAATTAGCATAAAATCCAGGTAACATTTTCAAAAGGAAGGTTCTGTAAAAGTAGCACCCCCCAGAACCAAATTCAATGCTCTGGAACAAATTTTATTACCAAGGTCAGGAAGTTGGTAATTTTATTACTAAGGTCATGCTTCTATCAGAGCCTAATCACAGCTAAAGCTCATAAATTCAGCCAATCTGTAAAATGTGCTGGCATACTATGGGTCAAGTACATCAAGGTGCATACTACCTCTTGCACATATCTTTTATTTACTTCTAATGCCCCGTACACACGATTAGGCTTTAGCCCGGCCAAACTCACATCGGAATTCTGAAGGAATTCCATCGGAGTAAATGAGAACATGTTCTCTATCTAAACTCCGATGGAAATCCTCTGAAAAAAGTCCGATGGGGCATACACATGGTCGGAATTTCCGATGGAAAAAGTCAGACTTTTTCCATTGGAAATTCCGATCGTGTGTATGGGGCTTTACAGTTTATGGAGCTCCGGGAGTACAGCTACCGCTACATTTCCAGAGTTCTGATAGGAGAGACACAGCATCTCTGCCTGCCATTGCCTTCTGCTGCCTATTCACACAAGCCTTTGTATTTTGTGAATGACTTCATACAACACAAAGTGCTCTGTTATTGTATAGGAGGAAAGAAGAGGTGGACAAAGCAGCGGCATGTGACCAGAAGGTCCAGCGTCTCAGTGCCCAAAAAAAAAACTGGAGCCATGCTCCTGGCACTCTGCAAAAAAGTAAACTGTAAATTTAAGAGGATACGTCCACGAGATAGCATGCACTAGTACTTCAGAACATCTTCCAAAGCGGCTAGTGGCTTACCTAGTCTAAAGGTGTATAACCAGAACCTGATAATTGTTTAGTTACATATTTTTCAAAAATCCATTAGGTCTTATAAACCATTTCTGTATCTTTTTAGTATAACTAAAAAATACACAACTGCAAATTCCATATCTCATCTATCACTCCAGTTGTTGATTTTCTTTTGACTAGATAATGACTGTCAAACCAGAGTCTCTTGCTCACCAAACCTCCCGTTAGGATCCACAATGTCCGAATTTGCCTGTGTATGGCCATCTTAAGTATGTACAATAGGCAAAATACAAATATGATAATTTTTGGGTAAAAATAAATAAATGATATTACCATTGGGTGGCAAATAAGAAACTCTAAATAGCAGAATTGAAAGAATGGCTTAGAAAGTGCAATCATTGTGCTTAGTACTTTGTAAAATGTGGAACCTAATCTGATTAGTTCAAATTAGACTTGGGATAGATAATGCTGGGCAATATATGGGATTGTAATCACTTGATGTTAGAAGTTTTTACACCTTACTGATATGGGGCACCAAGGTAATAAACGATCAGAAAACAGAGCAATAAATAAAGAGTTACATCTATCAAACGATTAAAACATTTCTCAAGTCGCCAATCCTAATGCCACACATGTAAATGGTCTACTGCATCAGAAAGCTATAGAGTAAGGTTACTCTGATTCATACCCATTGCCCCAAATACAGATGATGGAGGTCTGCAACATCAGAAACCACAGTTTAGTCTTTATTCTGCATATCTCATTGTTTGGCCGGGTTGCCTTGACAGCAATGCTGTAACCTGAACTTACAATATTGACGAATCACATTTGTCCTCTAGTTAACCAAGTATAAATGTACTTCTATTTACTTTCACCATCCTCAAAACGGTCTACTTTAAGAAGTGTACGTGCGAAACAACACAGATATTTTTAGCCCACATGATGATTAATAGGTGGATGATGACGGTGTCTGATAACTTTTTTTTTTATAGCTTGAATTTAACTTAAGGAGCAGCACAAGCCACTCCTATAATCTGTTCAACAATCTGTGTGTCCGCTGCACACCCACAAGATAGCTACAGTGTCATTCAAGGAATACATCACACACACAAACACACATACACACACACACACACACAAAGTATACGGAACGCAGGTCTACAATATTCTCATTTACAAACTTGCAATTCCTTCTTTCCAAGATGGATATTCAACAAAGCAGGTTCTTCCTCCATGGACAAAGTTTACACCCATTATTTTATGTGATAATTCCCACACAATTGAGTATTTCAATTCCTAACTCAAACTTATTCAGTTTGGCAGCTTTTGTGCAATAGGGAAGAGTAATCAGGGTTAATCCTAAGTATAGAAGGTGCAGAGCCAACACATAATGCCCCGTACACACGATCTGAATTTCCATCGGGATAAACTCTGATGGATTTTTCTGATGGAATTCCGTTCAAGCTGTCTTGCATACACACTGTCACACCAAATTACGGCCGTCCAAAACGCGGTGACGTACAACACTACAACGAGCCGAGAAAAATGAAGTTCAATGCATCCGAGCATGCGTTGACTTGATTCTGAGCATGCATAGTTTTTTCTCAGTCGGAGTTCCACACGGAGGAAGGGAATTTCTGATCAAATTTTTTTCATCGGGGAAAAAAAGAGAACATGTTCTCTTTCTAAGTCTGTCAGAATTTCCGATGGAAAAACTCAGATGGGGCACACACACGGTCGGAATATCCGATGAAAAAATTCCGTCTGACTTTTTCCATCGGAAATTACAAGGCATAACAGTTTGAAGGGATGGCAATCCTATTTTAGTGCATATTGGAGATCAGAAGCAATGGAAAAGCAGCATACATTTGTATTATATACCTCCATCTATAGACCAGACAGAGATTCATTATCATTTGTGGACTCACTTTTATAAAAGACGCCTAGTATCGTCCTGATCATAAATCATTTATACTACACAAAGTCACTCAAACAGGCGGTTTTATCCTTTGCCATTAAATAAGTGGACAGGCAAGCTTATATTTATTATTTCAGCCTGGGAAAACATACACCCAACAGGTTTATTAAGGCTTTGTTCACACTGCTGTAACTTGATGTGAACTCCCAATTTTGGTCAACGAGGTCTTAAACTGCTTGTAACCCTAAAAAAATAATACAAAAATGGATCCTGTTCCTTTAAAGCATTTTATACAGCACAGTGTGCTGTGTCATTTGGCCCCCTGTATCACCTAAAGAAACCTGGCTGATCCTGCCAGTTTTTGCCTTCCCCTGTGGCTGCTGTGTCCTGACATCGTGGTCAGTTTATGTGCCTCCGTCATCCGCTGTGTCTTCTCTCTCTCCTGATAACCCCTGCCTGTCAGCTCCATCCACTCCACAACCCTCCCCTCTGGCTGGTAAAATAGTGTTATTATCTAACAGAGGGGATTGTAGATATAACACGTGCCCCACTGTATTTCCTTTATTAAAAAAAAAAAAATCTTCTTTATCTCAGAGCGTCTCCCGGCACTCACGTGACTCCTCGGCTCTCTCCTCCCAACTGACATCAGCGGGAGTTCTCGGGCCTCCCGCTGTATCTATCAGACGGGGAGAGGAGAGAGCTGAAGAGTCACATGAGCGCCGGAAGACGCTCTGAAATAAGGTATAAATCTAAAAATTTAAATAAAGGACATACAGTGGCGCACATGTTATTATCTAATAGAGGGGATTCTAAGGACATGACAAGTGGCTTTACAACCACTTTATTTGGCACTACTGAAGTCGCTCTGACTTTGGAAAAGTTTCTGTACTACTTCAAGGCGACTTCTATTAGACCTTTGCCTCAAAATTACTTCCAACATTGTCTGGAAATCTCCCTGGCAAAGTCCCACCAGAAGTCGCCGCAGTGTGAACTGACCTGTAAAAATTTTGGAAATGATGCTGTAACTTTTCTTTTATGAACTTCATGAATGGTGCTGTAAATAAAAAAGTATTGGAAACTGGTACGTTACAGACTACAGGGAGGACATATCTGAGCCTGGTGGCCCATTCAGTCTACTCCTATTAAGTTCATATAAATTAAAAATGTATGCGCAATGTGAAAAACCTGTAAATATGTGGGACCAAAGCCACATGATGCACTGAATGGATAGGATATGGAATGGAATGGATAGGCTCCATGGTACCTTTCTTTGTGATATAGAATATCCTTGAGCTTGAAGCACTTACTCCCAAATAAACAACCAGCACAAGATGAGAAATTGACCTTGTCCTGTAAGCCAAAGATCATTTCATACAGTTTATCTTGGATAAATAGATTTTCCAGAGGTTGTTTAAAGATAACAAATGGGTGTTGTCTGGGACTAAGGTAAGTTGCATTAGCTGCATATTTTTTTTTCTTTTAGTAAAAGAGATATATAGATATATTTATATATAGAGATATATAGATATATGAGAAGGCTGATAGGATATAGGTTTCTTATAGGGTTGTCCCGATACCGATACTAGTATCGGTACCGATACTGAGCATTTGCGCGATTACTTGTACTCGCACAAATGCTCCCGATGCCTTACCCGATACCTGGTGGACGGGCAGAGTCAGTGGCTGGAGAGGGCGGGCAGAGTCAGTGGCTGGAGAGGGCGGGCAGAGTCAGTGCCTGGAGAGGGCGGGCAGAGTCAGTGCCTGGAGAGGGCGGGCAGAGTCAGTGCCTGGAGAGGGTGGGCAGAGTCAGTGGCTGGAGTCGGTGGGCGGAGAGCGAGTCCCATCAGTGCCACCTATTAGTGCAATCAGTGCCACCTATCAGTGCCACCTATCAGTGCAATCAGTGCCATCTATCAGTGCCAATAAGTGCCGCCTATCAGTGCTAGCCACAAGTCGGTGCCCAAAAGTGCCGCCTATCATGCCACCTATCAGTCCACATCTGTCAAACTGTCACATGACATTAAAAAAAAAGTATCGTAATCGGTATTGGCGAGTACTTGAAAAAAAGGTACTTGTACTCGGTCTTAAAAAAGTGGTATCGGGACAATCCTAGTTTCTTATCTCCATTTTAACTGCAGGCTTTCTATATTTTGGGAAAGACTGTCTCTCTCTTGTTCTTGCTGCTTTTTAACTCAGACATTTGCACATTTTCATGCTCTGCAAATTAAAGCACATGCTAATTATCCTGGGCTCAGCAGACAGCAAAGGTTTTTTTTTTTAGCTAATTAAAAACCAAACTTTGTTCCTAGCCATTTTTCCAGATTGCGGTTTCCTTAGAAACAATTTCTTTGTAACCGGTGGTTTGACAAGTTAGATTTCAAGCCGTAATAATCATTGTTACTATAGAAACATGACTTTGCTCTGAAGAACGGAGACGGTTCTTTAGAATTTTACCAGTAATAAATACCAAGTGACCTACCCATACCTAGAATTGCAGACAAATCTTATTCCAAAGCCGTGCAGTATGTGACCACATGTCTCATCTGGATACAAGCCAAACATCTACCAGCAGTTCAAAACCCTGCAACCTTACATCGATGTCCAATGACCTGATGCCTGCAACACAGGCAAGATCTAGCCATGAAAACAGGCAAATAATGGAATTATTAAATGTTACTCAATTTTAAAGCTATATTGGTATCAATAAATAAAACACCCCTGGAGTTCTCCCCTAATTTAGGGTTCATGTGCAAGCACTGAACATAACACAGACATACTGTACATTACCACATTTATTAATTTGACTGAGAGCTGAACCTTCTCAAAATCCAGGTGGTCCATAGTCATTAACTGTTTGCCGACCAGCGCACGACAATATACATCGACAGCATGGCTCGGACAGGCAGAAGGACGTACCTGTATGTCCCCTTTAAGATCACGGCATTGTGGACACGCGCATGCCCACCGCGAAGCCGACCGCGTGTCCCGCGGACTTGATCGCCGCGGGGATACCCATGATCGTCTCATGGTAAGAAAGAACGGGGAGATGCTGATGTAAACAAGCATCTCCCTGCTCTGCCTAGTGACAATGACAGTGATCACCGCTTCCTGTAATTCGGAAGTGGTGATCGCTGTCTTGTCACATGTAGCCCATACCCCCCATCAGTAAAAATCACTCACTAGGGCACACTTAACCCCTACAGCGCCACCTAGTGGTTAACCCCATTCACTGCCAGTGTCATTTCACAGTAATCAGTGCATTTTTATAGCACTGATCGCTGTAAAAATGACAAACGTGTCAAAAGTGTCCGATATGTCCGCCATAATGTTGCAGTCACGATAAAAATCGCTGATTGCCGCCATTGCTAGTAAAAAAAAAAATATTAATAAAAATGGCATAAAACTATCCCCTATTTTATAAATGCTATAACTTTTGCGCAAACCGATCAATAAATGCTTATTGCGATTTTTTTTACCAAAAATATGTAGAAGAATACGTATCCGCCTAAACTGAGGAAAAAATGTTTTTTTTATACATGTTTTTGGGGATATTTATTATAGCAAAAAGTAAAAAAATATTGTTTGTTTTTTTTTCAAAATTGTCGCTCTATTTTTGTTTATAGCTCAAAAAATTAAAACCGCAGAGGTGATCAAATACCACCAAAAGAAAGATCTATTTGTGGGAAAAAAGGACGTTAATTTTGTTTGGGAGCCACGTCGCATGACCGTGCAATTGTCAGTTAAAGTGACGCAGTGCCGAATCGTAAAAAGACCTACGGTCATTAAGCTGACAAATGGTCCGGGGCTGAAGTGGTTAAGCAGATTCTCTTGTTAACACTTCAGTATGGAGGAAGAAATCGATAAATGTAATTGGTTAATATGGGAAACACGCTGTTGGGGACCACTCTTTAGACACAGACAAATGAGGCACACTACAATGGTAAAAGAAAAAAAGGAGCCCATCCATAAAGTTCAGGAACACATCTGCTTTTCATTAACTGCCTATCAACATCAACAGAACCTCATCTGCGCCACTTTATATAACGTGAAAAAGTGTAAGTGGACAGAACACCCTTAAAGCGGTCCTAAAGCCTCAAGGCTTTTCACCTTCATGCATTCTATACATGAACATGAAAAACCTTCTGTGCTGCAGCTTCCCCCAGAACCCCCCTTTTTCTTATCTTAGCCCAATCCAGCGATGTTCACGAGCGCAGCAGATCCAGCCGCCATCTCCCTCCTTACTGGACAAATTAATAGCAGCAGGAGCTATTGGTTCCCGCTGTTGTCAATCAAATCCTGTGACACAGGAGCGGGACAGAGTCCCGCTGTCTGTGTCAATCGACTTGGGAGCAGGGCCACACGGGTGCCCCCCAAGGAAATCGGCTTTCTGGGGGGAGGCACTAGATGAAGAGGAAAGACCTGGAGCACCAGGGGGACCCCAGAAGAGGATCAGGGCTGCTCTCTGCAAAACAATCACACAGAGCAGGTGCAGTATAGGCATGTTTTTGTAATTTATATATAACAAAAAATAATAATCAAACCACTTTAAGGTACAACTAAAGGCTCCTGCATGAAAATCCAAACAAGTCCTAAATCCAGTTACTACAGTATGTGAAACTCAAGACTCATAAAAAAAAAAAAAAAACTGGACCAAATTCCAAAAAGCAGTACGCAGGACTATGTATGGCCAGGTACAAGCAGGCACAGCCTACGTCAGAGAGGTAAGACTGCTCGGGAATTTTGGTGTAGTGCAGCATTGTTGTCTCACCATTACAAGTTGCATCAGGTGGTTAGAAGAGAAGAATTAATCTGTGCCCAGAACATGCACACTAAAGTATTTACATATTCTGAACAAGCAGTAAATGTGAACATGCCCTAAAAGCACCTATGTAAATGTTATATAATGTATGTACAGTGGTCCTTTAATGTGGCAGAGAGCTGGGAGACCCCCCCCCCTCAATTACCAGTTATTCTACATGCTGCATGTAATAGACTTAAGCCTCCTACACGCGGTCTGATTGTTGGACGACCAAGCGTCTGATTTTTGTCAAAAGGGCGTGTGCCAGGATCTTATCTTGCATAGTAACGTTACGCAAATTGTCATTCGACAACACGAACGTAGTGACGTACGAGACCATGAAGAGGAAGCTCACTTCTCGAGCGCCATCCTTTGGGCTCCTTCTGCTAATTTAGTTTTAGTAGAAGTTTGGTGAGTGGTGATTCATGATTTTCAGATCGTACAAAACAAATGCCTTTTAAAATACGCTTGGCATAACTACATCAGTGTCACCAAGCAAAGCATCTTCATTATTATCCCATTAAAGAAGATGATAATTTTGACATTTCATCAATTGGTGCATCATGAATGTTAATTCTAGATTAAAAATAGTAGTTTACAAGACCAAACTCTTCCCAGTCGTTCCTTGATTCTGAGCATGCTCATTTCGTACCTTTGACATTTGTGTGACGGATTTGTGTACTGACCATCCGAAAATCAGACGTGAAGCCATCATTCACCAGAAATGTACTAGTCTGTCATCCAACATTTGCTGTCTGAAAATCGGAAAACAATTGTTGAAAGGAGCGTACCAACGGTAAGGATTTCGGACAACAACCTGTCAAACGCCAATCCCCTTCTGATTTTCATACCGTGTATACAGGGCTTAAGTCTTCTGGGCCTTACCACTACAACCAACATCTGGAGACCACAGTACTTGACTTTTACCCATTTTTGAGGTATAAATTTGTGAAAATGTTCAGTTTAGGAAAATCATGGTTTCCTATGTACATCATTACTTTTTTAGCAAAGGCATTTGAAGTCAAACAATTGGCATTACATTGTGTAGCCATTTTAGTTTTGGATAGAATAAAAAGTTCTCCATCACGTTTTATTTTCGAATGGGTGCACTGTTTTGCAGTGCATTGTGCATTAACGCATTGTGCATTAACACATTGTGTGGGCATTGTGAATAGACCCTAAAAGCCATGTAATGTTATATAAATTTATGTATGGTAGTCCAAAAATGCTGTAGAAAATTGGGAGACCTAATACTAGGCTTAAGCCTCGTATACACAATCTGTTTTCCTGCCAGGAAAACTGAAGGTAAAGCTTTTGGCCAGGAAAACCGGCCGTGTGTATGCTTCCTCACAGTTTTTCCGGCAGGAAAATAGAGAACTTGCTCTCCATTTTCCCGCCAGGATTCCTGACGGCTTTAAACCCGGCAGTTTTCCTATGGTAAACACTGCGAGGGAGCATACACACGGCCGGATTCCGGCCAAAGCTCTCCCAGCAATTTTCCTGACAGAAAAACCTCTTGTGTATACACTGGAAAAGTTACCGGGCAGGTTCTCGGTTTTCCCGGCGGACTTTATACTGCCGGGAATCCCGGTCGTGTGTACAGGGCTTTAGTTCCCTTTCCCCCCCCTCAATGACCAGTGATTCTGCATACTGCATAGAACAGATTTTATCTTCTGGAACTTGTCACTACAACACTTGGAGAGCACATCACCTAACTTTTACCCATTTTTGAAGAAGAATATGTGAAAATTGAGAGTTTAGAGAAATCATTGTTTTCCATGTACATAATATTTTTTAACAAAGGCATTTGAAGTCAAATGGATAGTGATAGTTCCGCGCCAAACACTTAATAAATAAAAATGTATGTATAAATAAATTAAATATAAATACACAGTGACCAAAGCTGCTCCTCTAAAAATCAAGTGATACTTGTTTGGAATATTGGTGAATGGTTGAGGGCGCTGATTAATATTTAAACGTGCTATAATCTACTCTATGTCATATAAATATATACAAGTCCATAAGTAATATCTATATATATTGGTGAGTCCAAAATCTAAATGTATCACCAAAAGTGTACTCAGTGTACTTTCAAAAGGTGTAGTCCCATTAAATTATTATTATACCACTCGATCCAGTGATCCAAATTGTATAAAGACTGTCCCAAATCTTGTTCAAAGTGAAAAATTCCTTTACCACACTCGAATCTCTGTGATCACCCAAAGTGTTCAAATGGTTAATGCGCTTACCAGATGTCTCTGACTTCTTTGGTGAGAAAGAAAGTCAGATATAGCATTTGCAGGTTAGTGCCTGCATACACATCAATCGGACAGGAGAAATTCCAACCTCTTGCTCAGGAGTTTAGAATGAGATGTGCAAAAAAAGGAATATAGAAATCCATCGCGTAATACGGATTGTTTTTATTTAAAATTAGGGTATAAAAAACGGCCGATTGGCCTCTTACATTAAAAGGTGCCTGTCCCAGCACCAAGACTGCTCGCTCGTCTGTGTTAGCGCTTGTCCTCCACCTCCGTGGCGGCGTGCGTTCCACCCAGCGGAACAACAACCAGATGTCCGGACCTTGCGTTGACTACAATGTGACCAGGTCCGCCGCGGATGGACGTTTCGTTTTCCAAACGTCTTTAGGGCTTCATTCTAAACTCCTGAGCAAGAGGTTGGAATTTCTCCTGTCCGATTGATTTGTGTGCAGGCTCTAAACTGCAAATGCTATATCTGACTTTCTTTCTCACCAAAGAAGTCAGAGACATTTGGTAAGCGCATTAACCATTTGAGCACTTTGGGTGATCACAGAGATTCGAGTGTGGTGAAGAAATTTTTCACTTTGAACAAGATTTGGGACAGTCTTTTTACAATTTGGATCACTGGATCGAGTGGAATAATAATTATTTATTGGGACTACACCTTTTGAAAGTACACCGAGTACACTTTTGGTGATACATTTCGATTTTGGACTCACTAATAAATATATATATATATATATATATATATATATATATATATATATATAGAGATCACTTATGGACTTATATATATTTATATGACATAGAGTGGATTATAGCACGTTTAAATACTAATCAGCGCCCTCAACCAATCACCAATATTTGAAGTCAAATAATTGACATAACATTTTTTATTTTATTTGTTTAGGTAAATACTTTATTTTTTAAGTATGTGTAGCTATTTTAGTTTTGAATAGAATAAGAGGGTTTCAATTCTCTATCGTGTTTTATTTTAGGATGGGTGCACATGTTTTCAGTGCATTAATGTGTATTTCGGTAGGGAAGACCATTTGAATGGGCTGCCCAAGACAACAATAAAAAGGTGCATGCAGGAATGCAGGGCACCACAACACACAGTAATAGATTACCTTGGGTTGTGAAGCAACGCAACACACTGCAATTGGCAAGGTGCTCTGGAGTGCCATTAAGAATTGATGACACTAGAGCACCCCACGGTCAACATGCAAGTTTTCACACATTACTGCATTATAAAAGGTATGAACCGGCCCTTACAATCTGCAACTAGCTGGAAAGATTTAACTTCTCTTCCTGTCTTCAAGGTACAACAAAAGATGAGGAAAATCCCTTAAAGTAATGTGTTTTCACTGGAGCAGATTTACTGTCAACTCTCAAACTTTGGATATCCCATCACTTTTTGCCTTGGTGACAGAGGACAACTACAGGGGTACAACCTCCCCAACAAGCACACAGACAGCAATAAAAACCTGACAAAGCGGCTCATCTTTTCTGACGAAGACTAACCCCTTTTGTCTCACATAAACTTTAAAACCAAACCTGAGCGCAATGTGTAGAAACTGTACATCGCAAAGCCATTCAGTAATGAGTTAAAATCTGATATTTTCCATAGGACTATTTTAGTACAACGCTATAACCTATATCAGCCCTCAAAATTTCCACTCGCCTACTAGCATTTGGCGAGTGGATTTAAGCTGGGGGCGAGTGATGACAGGGCTGCATGACCAATGTCCCTTCAATCTGTGCCTACACTTAGAGTCCCGATGAGATTGGTGGTCGAAGAGGAAAGGTGCATGCTCGGGAAAAGTAGTCTGTTGAGCCGCGCACAGGCAGAGCAGTACACAGGTGCTCTACTTACAATTCTCATTAAGCCATGGGACCCAACAGTATGACCTCTCTGAGCCTGCCCCCCTCCCCCGGGCCCCGACCGGGGGGAGGGGGGCCCGGGGGAGGGGAGCAGAAAGTAATGAGTGAGGTGGAGGATTGCAAAAATGACCACTCCGGTGCAGCGCTCACTGAAAGTTGCCCTGACATGAGAGCTAAATAAATAGATGGGAGAGAGAGAGAGAGGATGGATGGGAGTTGCAGAGGAGACAGGAAGAGAATGGGGAAGAGACCCAGTTCTAGTGCCCTGTCCCTCTGGTCTGCCCCCAGTGCCCTGTCCCTCTGGTCTGCCCACAGTGCCCTGTCCCTCTGGTCTGCCCACAGTGCCCTGTCCCATTTTGTTAAAGTTGTTGTTGGTAATATTTAATTTTGTAACTTGATTCTGCATAAAACATTGTCATTCCATGAGATAATCTACAAAGGGGGTGTTTACGGGTGCAATTAGGCGCAGGGCAGTGTATGAATTAGGTGGGGCAACTGGTGGCGAGTAACTCTTGAGACCTGGCTAGTAGCTCAGGACTTGAAATTTTGAGCCCTGACCTATATTACCTGTATTACAATATGTGAAGCTCAAATGGGCTCTGGCAGCATTAGAAATTCAGGCTGGCATTAGGAAATCGTACTTTGCTTTAAAAGGTTTATTTTAGTATCACTCTGGAGAGCCGTGTTCTCTTTAATGAACAAATATACAATCCTCACTCTGCATAATACCTTAGGAAGAACATTTATACTGTATAAATGAATGTGTATTTTTGGACTGTGAAATATTTGGCTATAATAGGCTTTTTACCGCAGTTACTGTACAATGCAACTGTGGAAGAGTGGGTGAAAAGTGCAATGGCACTGTGCTGTGTTTATAAACTAGCTATAGCGCATGCCCACACACTGGAAGACTAGACTGCGTTATAGATTTTCAATCCACTAGCTGAGGGCATGCAGTATTTTAACTGCTTCAGCCCCAGAAGATTTTACCCCCTTCCTGACCAGAGCACATTTTACAATTTGGCACTGCATCGCTTTAATTGGTAATTGCACAGTCATGAAATGCTGTACCCCAAAAAAATCCAAAAGTACTTTTTCCCCCCTACAAATAGAGCTTCCTTTTGGTGGTATTTGATCACCTCTGCGGAGTAATTATTTTTTTTGCTATAAACAAAAAAAGCAACAATTTTGAAAAAAAAAAAACACAATATCTTTTTCTCTTTTGCTCTTTTACTCTTTGCTATAATAAATATCCCCAAAAATGTTTTTTAAAAAAAAAAAATGTCCTCATCAGTTTAAGCCAATATATATTCTTCTACATATTTTTGGTTAAAAAAAAACAAAAAAACGCAATAAGTGTATATTGAATGGTTTGCGCAAAAGTTATTGCGTCTACAATCTATGGGAAAGATTTATAGCATTTTTATTATTTATTTTACTGGTAATGGCGGTGATCGGCGTTTTTTTTTGCGTTACTGCGACTGACAGATCACTTTTGACAAATTTTTGGGACCATCAACATTTATACAGCGATCAGTGCTATAAATATGCACTGATTACTGTGTAAATGTCACTGGCAGGGAAGGGGTTAACACTAGGGGGGCGATCAAAGGGGTTAAAATGTGTGTTTCCTCTGTGTGTTCTAACTATATGGGGATGGGACTGGCTAGGGGAGGAGACATATCGCTGTTTCTACTTACTAGAAACAAACCATATATGTCTACTCTACCCTGACAGTACAGGTATTTGTGTGTTTACACACACAAATTCCTGTGCCTGGCTCTCGTGCACACGATCGCACATGGCCGATCACAACCGCGGGCCGTGTGTATTGGGTCCCCTGCCATGTAGCAGGCGCACACGCCCTCTGGCGACTCTTAAGGGAAACCCTGTATATGTACGGGATTTCACTCAGCGGTGCCATTGTGCTGCAGTAAATGTGTGAGAGCCGAAAAATTATGCACTTTGAGGCAGCCAGCAAAAAAAAAAAACTTTTCTCAAACCTGCAAGGCAAAAGGCATAATAAGCTAGTATGCACCGCATACTGGCTGATTATGAAATACTTACCTCGGAACAAGGTGAAGAACACTTACCTGGTCCACGCCGAGCGAGATGTCATGTCTTCCGGGTATCGCCGCTCCAGCGCTGTGATCGGCTGGAGCGGCGATGACGTCACTCCCGCGCGTGTGCACGGGAGATTTAAATTCGGCAAGGTCCGGCGGCTGCTGGTCCTTTTGCCGTGGATTCCCCCCTGCGCATGCGCCGATGCAATCAGTGGCGCATTGCGAGGGGAATATCTCCTAAACCGTACAGGTTTAGGAGATATTCTTTATACCTACAGGTAAGCCTTATTATAGGCTTACCTGTAGGTAAAAGTGAAAAAAGTGGGTTTACAACCACTTTAAAGGAGTTGTAAATGTAAAAAAAAAAATCCCTAAATAGCTTCCTTTACCTTAGTTTAGTGCTCCTTCACTCACCTCATCCTTCCATTTTGCTTTTAAAATGTCCTTATTTCTTCTGAGAAATCCTCACTTCCTGTTCTTCTGTCTAACTCCACACAGTAATGCAAGGCTTTCTCCCTGGTACGCCCACTAACACACGGCTCCTTTCTCCATCTGCAATGTAGAGAGCATCCACTCAGATAGCTCCCTGAGGCTTTGGTGTGGAGAAAGCCTCTTAAAGGGGGGAGGGGGCAAGCAGGCAAGTCAGGACGCTCTCTGCTTTGCAGATAGAGAAAGGAGCTGTGTGTTAGTGGGCGTCCTAACACTCCTGCTCGCCCCCTCAAGAGGCTTTCTCCAGACCAGGGAGAAAGCCATGCATTACTGTGTGTAGTTACAGACAGAAGAACATGAAGTGAGGATTTCTGAGAAGAAATAAGGACATTTAAAAGCAAAATGGAAGGATGAGGTAAGTGAAGGAGGACTGCACTAAGGTAAAGGAAGCTATTTAGGGAATATTGTTTTACCTTTACAACCCCTTTAAGTAAACCTCTGCAGCATGAAGGTGAGGATGCCGGGTATGTATACTGTAACGGTCACCACCGTTTACGATATTCCATTCCATCCGCCCCATGACAGCTTATCCGACAATCCAGCCGACAGGACCCATTCTATTTCCCAGAATAACGAGACACGCAGCTCTGTTACTGGTTCCAAAATGAATGAATACTTTTAATGGTAAAACTCAGTCTTTTATACAGGTACAAGCATGTGACAGTTAATCACAGGGACAATGGAACTCTCCACCCAAAACATCACACAATGGGGCTTTAATACACATTGGGCTAATTACTAATCATTACCCAGCCAGCCTGGCTCCGCATTTAAAGGGGTTAATAACTACAGTTGACAAGTCACATTCCACATCTTATCATCAATAGACTTTTCACACCAACATTGTTTAAATAAACGCCGTTAGGTAACGATGGGCCTCCTGAGGGTAACGAGTAATCTATCAGATTACTTTTTCCCTCTCGGCAATGCCGTTCCCATTACTGGGCGGCGTAACCGAAATTACTTAGAGAGCGGGGGGCAGTCCGGGCTAGGGTGACCAGTGACCACTGGTTGCTAAGGCCGCCCCGCTTGGCGTGTAGCAACCAGTGACGTCACCGTGACCGTGCCCCGCTCTAAAGCTCCGACTCCACCTCCTCTCCTCCTTCAGTCCGAGCCCTCCGACCTCCTCCAGGCTCCACTGCTCCAGCCCACTGACCAGCGCAGCCCAGTGAGTGACCTCGGCTGCTCAGCCAGGACCCGGTCCGTCCCGACCTCCCGCTGCCTGCCCTGCACTGCTGCTGTGAATTTCAGGCCCGGGCCGCAGCGACATGATCTCCAATAGTCTGACCTCCTCCTCCAGGGCCCAGGCAGGCTCCTCGTCCTCCCGCCCCGACTCATTGCCTCCTCCTGTCTAAGTCTGAGTTAGAGAAGACCGGCCGGCGCTGGCTGAAGACTGCCCTGCCCCACCACCAGACGCAGACTTCATCTCCATCATATTAAAAGGTGAGCGAATAGGGGCAATTCAATTGACACTGGCTGGCAGCATTTGATGGGGCACTGTACTGTAGCGACAATTCATGGGCACACTGGCAGCATCTGATGGAGCACAGTAGTGACAATTGATTGGCACACTGGCAACATCTGATGGGGCACATTGGCGGCAATTGCTGGACATCTGAAGGGGCACAGTAGCAAGAATTGCTGGACACACTGGCAGCATTTTATGTGGCACAGTGGCAACATTTGATGGGGCACAATGATGGCATTTGATGGGGCACAGTGGCGGCATTTGACAGGGGGACAGTGGCGGCATTTGATGGGGCACAGTGGCTGCATTTGATGGGGAACAGTAGGTGCATTTGATGGGGCACAAGTAGGTGCATATGAGGGGAACAGTGATGACATTTGATAGGGCACAAGTGACTGCATTTGATGGGGCACGACAGTTGGCGATGGAGAGGCACAGGTACGCCCGCACAGTACACGGGACACACAGACCCAGGAGGTGGGGAATGGGGATAGAGTCAGAGCCAGATATATCAGGCAGCTTAGCGGGCTTATCCAGGCTCTCCCCACAAAGGATGACATGCCTGAGCACTGTGGGCAGGTGGAGTTGATAATTAATTATACACAGTATTGCATTTGCTGGGCCTGCCTGGGCATGTGGAGCGGTCCGGTGGAGTGTCAGTGACACTCCACCGGACCGCTCCACATGCCCAGGCAGGCCCAGCAAATGCAATACTGTGTACAATTATTAATATCATCATCACACTCCACTTGCCCAGCAATACTGTACAATATCAGATTCAGTGTGCAGTGTGACACTCCCACCCACTGTGGGATTGTTTTCTTTAAAATACCTAGTTGATCCTTATCTTTTTACAGATTGTTCTTTCTACTATTGAAAACCATACCATGCAACTTTATTGAAGTACAACACTCGTTCACATGGTTGTCCACCGCCCAGCTCAGCATATTTCTGTGGTAGATACGGCCAGGTGCGTGCGACCAGCTGTGGCCTCTCAGTGTGTACAAAATAACGACATACGGACATGCATTGCAGCTGCCCACACGTAGTAGCAGCAGCACACAAAGCGATTACCTGCGGGCAGATGAGCGTCACTGGATGCAAATGGTCTGTGTACAGTATGGCTCATCTTCCATAACCACATGGTATCACTCCTTGTGCGACTACACGTAAACAGTCATTGATAGGGTCAGACTGTCATTTATTTGTAGAGGTCAAGTCTCTAAAGAAAGTCCTGGAATGTTCAAACAGAGTTGTTCATCAATGGTATATAGGCGCAAAAGCGTTCATTCTGCAAATTCGGAGTAGTAGATGAAAGGCTCTTCTCACTGATATGGTTTCTTATATCAAATTCTTATTTGAATAAAGTCATCCAGCACCTTTCCATAAGTGCCCAGAAACACAAAAAAAGGAAAAATTACCTCAACATACAACAGTGGTAGAAACTTTCTTATAGGGAGTAAATCTCCTGTACCTAAGATCTCATATTGACAGCAGTCAGCACCATACTAACCCCGTTTTGTTCACCAAGCCTCGCTCTCCCTCTCTGGAGGTCTCCTGGATGATACCAGATGCCACTCACTAGTCCCATTTACTCTTGGCCTTACCCTGGCACCAGTACACCTGACCCACCCCCCCAACCACAAAGCCTTCCCCCACCGCATCTAACCACTGTGTCTGACCCCTATCCCCACCTCCTCTTCCAACTATCAAACATGATC